>NW_008671957.1:6818-37993 GCF_000695815.1 Acanthisitta chloris | reverse complement strand
ATACCATATTCTTCAGTAAATAAGAATAAACCTTCCTACAGCAGCTCCTAACATGAAAAACATGCTTTTAATGTCCCAACCTAACCTTCCAGAAAACAGCACAAAACTGGGCTCTGTGTGACCCTGAAATGGTGTAGGTGAGCACAGGGCTCTGATCTGAGCCCTGAAATGGTGTGGGTGAGCACAGGGCTCTGGTGTGAGCACCTTTAAGCTGTGCTGGGTTAAAGTCTGCACTGTGTTTGGCTGCTGTGAAGTTTGCCGAGTTACCTTTTGACAAGTGTCTTATTCCATTATGGATCATCCAAAGTTTACAAGTAAAAACTATTTCTTGTTAAACCTGCTGTGAACTTTGTGTTTTCTCCCACTCACCACCCAGAGTAACTCCAAACTCCCTTCCCTGCACCCGCCGAGCACAGCAGGGCGCTACAGCCATTCTAAAAAGCATGGTAGGGACCTACATAGTGGAAGTGGAAAAAGCAGGAGAAAATAAGAAATGGAGAAAACCAGAGGAAATTAATTATTCTAAAGGAAAATGTGGAAGAATTATCAGTGCACCAGGAAAGCAAAAGAGATGCACACCTAACAACAGCACCTGTTGCTGCCAGGAGTAGGATTTCAGCCTTTCAAGTGCAGAGGAGGTGAAACAGGAGCCGTGGACAGGGTGACATGAAGCAGCTGCTCAGCTGGGCACAGTGTGGAGGAAACCTGTTTGTGTTAGCAGTGAGGGTGCTCACCTATGATCCCACTGTCCTTGCTCTCCAGGGTGGAGCTGGGCGTGCTGATGGTGCCGCAGGGACTGCCCTTGGTGGCCGCTGGTTTGCCCACGCAGCTGTTGAGGGTGGAGCAGGGGCTGTCGGTGCTGGGGGACGTGGTGCTGCTGGTGAGGGTGGAACAGGGGCTCACGCCCTGGCTGGGCACCGTGCACTGTGTGGGAGGACAGAACAGTTACTGCTGGGGAGGCAGGACACTGCGGGCTCACAGCTGGACACCTCCAGGGGAGGAACAAGGGCAGAGCCCATTCCTCAAGGGAAAACTTCAAGGAGTGGAAGTCTGTCTAGACTGGGAATCTTAATCTTTCAGATTACTCTCAAAAAGTGACCTCTAAAGAAACAAAGGGAATTTCCCAGTTCAGTGGAAGAGCTGCAGTGAGGCAGATTTCTTCCCATTAAACACTGCAGTGATCATCCCTCCCCTCTGCCTTCTGTATTTATTACTCGGGTTAGAAGCACAGGAACTGGAGTCTTGTTCTCATTTCACTACCAATGAAATCCAAACTGATGCACTAAGATTTATGAGGCCTGGGACCAAAAGTGGAGAGAATAAGGGGAAGGACCAGAGGTTGGCAGTTACTGGGCAGCTTTGGTTAGCAGAGGAGTTTCACATGGGTAGTAATTGCTTGCTTCTCTCCAATCCCTCTACCCCCTCAACAACAGAGGAACATCAGGTTGCAGTTAACTTCTCAGGAAAAAGCAAACATGCACACACACATCCCCCCAAGCATGCTCCCATTTTAACGAACACTGACACCCTCCATTCTCAGAAATCACTGAAAATGGAAGGAAAAAGTTCCTCCCAAATGCTAAAGTAAGGCAGAGAGAGCTCTAGAAGCTGTTCATATTCACAGCAGATTAGATTCAACCCCCAGAATTAATGAGGAGTCTATTCAGCTTGATTTTAAGAATGCAAGATCAACTCACAGTTCCAAAACAACAAAACACCTGTTAAAATGAGTGTACAATTCTATTACTATCAGTCTGTTAAAAAGGATTCTGTTTTGGTAAGTATCAAGCAACTGCAACTAGCAAATAGAGGAAATAGCATTAGCTCTCTCTGAAACAGGACATTAAATGCATTATATTCCATCATCCTACCATAACTTCATTCTTCTCCTCCATCTGAGCAGCACTTGGGATCCCTTCCCCCAGTAAAAAGCCCAGTCTTGTCATCAGTTCTTGTGCTGCAGGAGAACAGCTCGAGTCTTTCTCAGGCTTTGCTTTGAAGAGGGGGAAAGAAGAAGGTGAAGATTAGAGTTTTATATTTGCAAACCGTTAAGAGGTAGAAAAAGCACAACCAAATTGTCCATCAGACTTTTAATTGCTGATGAGTCTTGTATCCTCTGCACACCTGCACAAACCTAGGGAGGCAAAACCCACCCTGCCAGTCACAACAGACATGGTAAGAGCCACCAGCTCATCCCTGAACTGATGAGCACTGTAACACGATGGTTTTCCTAAGCACAGCACTGAGTTCGATGCTCTCAGAGCTTGTGGCAGGCTGGAATTCTGTTCCAGGAATTTACTTCTCTGAGGTTAAACACGTGACAGGTAGAGCCTAGTAACACAGATGTTCTGTAATGTCACAGCTAACACTACTCCTAATACCACACCAGTTGTGAATGGCCCCTACACTTCTGTTTGGCTTGCTGTGCAAGGGATGTGACACCAGTGGTGAATGTCCCACTCTTCTGGCTGCAAAGATTTTATCAGCACAGTGCTTTGAAAATCTTCTGGCATCCAACAGATGTAACAAGACAAAGCTCAAAACGGGGCAACCTCCAACCAGGGCAGCCAAACACAGCTCTGCCCACGGCAAACACCTCTTGCTGATGGAACCTCACAAACAAGCATCTCTGGCCATTTCCTTCCCTGATGCCAACAGCTTGGCATCACTCACCAACCTGGGACCATCTGCTCTGGTAGGAGCATTCACGGAGCATTCACTTCTTTTGCTCATTAAGGAAAAAAAGGAACACTACATAGGCCTGTGCCATCCTCAGGTATAAATAATTAACTCAGCAAGGAGCATCATCTAACCACTCTGAGGATCAGCTCACAGCAGGAGAGCTTAGCCCCAGAACTGTGGCTGACTCTTGCTTAAGGAGGAAGCCTATGAAATAGATGGCAAACACCTTTTTATCTCAGAATTTTCACAAATTGACAGGCCCTCAAATATCTGACTGGAAAATGTATTTTCTCTATAAAATTCCCATTTTGAAGATTACAGTCCTGGAAATTACAGAGGTTGTGATAACAACATCAGCATTCTCCCACCAAAATTACGAACCCCTACTATTATTGTATTTAAATTATAGTATTTGACAAGTGAGTAAATGTTAGGCACAGTCCCAAATTCAGTCAGCACCAGAGACCACAGCCAAGAGCCTGAGGTGGTCAGCCCAACCACCACAGTTAAACCCTCAGCCAGCAGGGCCTAGTGCTGATCTCCAACAGTGTCACTGCCTGGGAACACACCCCGAGAGGAGGAGCAGCACGAGGTGGTCACCTTCAGGTCAGGGGCACAAGGACCACATGCTCTCCCAGCTGAACCTACAACCTTAGTGCCAGCACTATGATGGCTGTGAAGATGAAGGCACAGGAGGGACCCACACCAAATAGATGGTGAAAACAATTACAATTAGTTTCACTACTCAGTATCAAAAATATGGGGCTTTTTAAGAAAGGAAACATTGGCTTTTTAAAGTAGCTTCCTTAAGAACTGAAGCAACAGGGAAACAAAAGAAATTTCACCTGGAACTTCACCAGTTGCATCTATTGACTTTAGTGGGGTTAATCTGAAAAATCAATCTAAAAACACGAGGCATGTGGTCATATACCAAGATATGGGTCGTTCTGCTTTGGCTGTGACAGTGACTGCAAAAGGCACACTCTGCCATGCACTAGCCAGATTTAACCAGCACAGACCTTACTGAGAATGCCAGTGATGTGGGGAGGTGTCTCCTCCAGCCCTGCCAGCACAGCTCACTGTCACTGCCTGGGTTGGACAGCTCAGACAGTGTTCCTAACGTGGAGCACTGGAACTGGTGCAGAGCTCCATGCTGAATCTACTGGTGTTAAAGCACGTTCAAAGTCTAGAAGGTCTCTGGGGTATGTGACAGTCAACGACAGCAGCACATCCCTGGGCTGCAGTGCTGGGACATCACTGCTGTGCACGCGACCAGCCCCAAGCACCGAGACAGCCAGAGGGGCAATGCAGGTATAATGGCAAACATCTCCTCCTTGGCACAGGCATGGTGATCCTGCAGGACATTCCTTCCAGTCGGGAACACGGAGCACACGGAGCTGTGGCTGTGGCAGCACAGCTGGGCAGACAGAACTCACCTCCTGGGCTGGGCTCCCCTGGCTCCAGAGCCCTGCGCAGCGGCAGCGCAGCCTCCCCTGGCACGCGGGGACTCTCCACATACTTGGGCTTCCTCACTGGACCTGCAACGGAACGAGCTCAGTGCATACAACTTCCTCCAGACGAAGCACAAGTTTCCCACGTGCTGTATCTATCCCCCCGCGATGCAAAAGCAGCAGAGGAATTGCACACACAGCTGCCACCACGAGCCCAGTGAAGCTGCTGCACTTCCACTCCCGTGAGAAACACACCCCCTGGGCTGTTTGGAACACAGAGTCTGCTGAAAACAAACCCAGCTCCGCTTGCTGTGACACACCATGTTCCCTGTGTGTGTGAAGTGCTGCTCCACACTGCCAGGCACTGCTGCTCTAGCTCCTTCCTAGGTCTGGGGCAGGTTTTTACAGCTGGTAGCACCAGCTACACCAATCTCCTCCCCAGGCAGAACAACTACACGTTTATACAATTCCATAACCAGAGTTTTTTAACGATCCATTGCTTTCCTAGGAATTCTTAATGCTTTTGCCTGCAGAAGAGCTCGTTTTTCAAAAGATTATTGTAACTTGTGCATCTCCTTCCTCCCCCTCCCATCAGCACTGAGTGAATCTGCGGCTGTGCTGGGAACTTCCCGGCGCAGGTGCAGACCTGGCAGGTGGCACAGCTTCCTGCAGGCAGGAGGAGCAGCTGCCCAGGGCTCTCCAGGGCAGGGCACAGGCCTGCAATCTTGGCTGAAACCCTTCTCTGACCTAGTCAGTCTGGCCTCAAGTGTTAGGTATGCTGATTTCTTTCTTTACTAATGAGAACTGTTAATTGAAGTTTAATTTCAAATCTAACTAAAGTCCTGCTGCACATTTATGGCAGACTCTCCCAGCAGCCATCTCTGGCATTCAGGAATCTCAAGGGAAAGCTGCTCCCTTTCTCTGTCCCATCATTACCTTCAGCCAGCAAACATTCACTGCAAGGGCAGCAGCAGCTTTCATTCACACCTTAAACTCCAACATCACATTTTTTTGGAACATCCCTTATAAACCAGTATTTACATTCCTTTGGTTGACCCTCCTAAGTCAGAGTACAATCAATCAGCTCTTACCCCACTAAGAACACAAACACTGCTTTAGTTGCACACCTGTAAGATTACCCATCCAAGCACTGTTCATTCTAGCTGTAGAGCAGAAGAAACTCAACTTACTGTGGCAGTTTTTCATGCACTGCTTCCCTTCCCAGAGCTGTCCTGCTGACAACTTTTTCCTTGCTCTGTTTCTGCTCTTTTATCCACCTTCTCCTCAACGGACTATTTCATTAAGGAACTTTCTGACTCCAACTGAAATGGCAGCCTTAGTTTGCCAATAATTTCAGGCTCCTCAGTGATTTAAGACGTAATTTCTCTCTTTCCTCCTTTTCCAGCTAGAGCTAAGGAATGAAGTGGAGCCAGAAATACTGTTCCAAGCTGTCGTCACCAAGCAAAGGTCCCACCTCCTGTGCAGATAACTAAAGCACAGTCTCACCCACGTGCCTGTGCAGCTCTCCAGGCCGCAGTGGAGAGGCTCAGCTGGCTGTCCCACAGCCTTCCCCATGTGTGGGAGCTCCTAGAGATCACCCAGCTGCAGAGGGATGGCAGAAGGCAGCTGAGGTGTGCTGCAGCACAGGTGCCTGTCTGAGCTGTGCACACCTACCACAGTACCAGCACAGTGACACACTGGGCTCCCTGCATGGCAGGACTGACCAGCTCAGTCTCCAGCCTGAGCCCCTGCCCAGGGCAGTGAGGAGTGGGATGCTGGAGCTCAGACAGCAGTGTCAAGAGACACCAAACCCAGAGTGCTGTGCTGCTCCAGGAGGTCCCCAGACCACCAACTTCCCAATCAGTGCCCAACAGATCCCTCAAACTTGCTCACCATTGGGCCAAATGGGCCCAAACCCTGGAACTGACTGTTGCATTGCTCGTGGAACAAATATGCCTACAATGGAACAAACCCCTCTTACTCCAGAGGGACAGAAGGAACACACCACACTGCCCACAGCACTCTGCAGATAACCACACCCACAGCATCCTCCTCCTCCTGAGCCATCTGGAGTGGAAAACTACAGAGGTACACAACACACAGAAAATCATTCCAAGCATAACATTCTCTTCCTACTGTTGCAATTTTAATTAAAAAAGAGAAAGTCAAACACCCCTGAAGCAACCTAGAAGGTGAAATAACCTTCGAAATCAGCAAAGGTTGATATGAGTAAGAATAGGCCTAAAAGCAAGGGAGGGAAAAGTACTTATCCATGATTTGAAATCGTAAGTTAATCAGTTTCTGTTTGGATTTATACACTGCTTGAATGTATACGTTCAAGGCCACATGATTTACAAACCTTGTCATATTTTGCCTGCTGTTCCTGCTGTTGCAGTTTTCCAAGTGGTCCTACTGCTAAATGATAGAGTGAATTACCAGAATTTGCCGAGTTGTTCACAATGTTTGCAGTACCTTTTGCCTAACAAGACACAGCCTAAGACTCTTTCAAGCCTCATCTATCCGTGAGTGTTTATCTTCCTAGAAAGATAAGGAAATTAAGCCTAAACCACACTTTCATCATTAACGAGACCACTGCTGGTGGAACCAAAATGCTAGTTTTCCAGTGGTTTGATGTGACAGATAACCAGGTGGATGAAGCATTCAGAGAAGGAGTAAGTCTGCTCCAGTGCCACTCAAGATGTTGACACACCTCAAGGAAATGAGAAGGGACAGCAATGCCTGTGAGAGCAAAGCCAACCAGAGGTGAAATCAGACCAAAAGTAAACCCAGAATTACATCTCTGAAGCCACAGATGAACACCCACTTGGAAAAATGCAGAAAGGGCAATGAAAGGAAGAGCAGTAAGAGCAACATGTCACTGAATCAGTTTTTCTGCTCTTGATGCCACCAGCTAGTGTATCATTCTGTGCAAGTCTGAATGCCAACACCAGGTACCCAAAACATGCAACACTGTGCAGTAAGGAATGCACTGCACAATGTTCTCCCATGCATCATTAAAAATGCTTTTAAAAAACAGGAAAACCTGTCTTTACCCACTGACCACGCAAACACAGCATCAGCAAACAGAGATGCAGGTGCAGCTAAACACCAGGTGGAGCAGACAGACCTCAGAAAAGGAGGAATGCGCTGAGCACAAAGCCCTCACATACAGACTTTTCATGAACATCAGTGCAAGTATTGGTTAACTACAGATTTTCTACTTCATTTATAACTGTGAAACACACTTCCAGAAAAATGTTATTTTTTAATTTATTGACCAAAAGTTTTAACTAGAACTACTCAGATTCAGTAAAAAGTGATGCAGAAGTCTTCGCTGAAAGCTGGGCAGCATGCAGTGAGTCTTTGATCATTGCCACTGAGAACACACAGAGTGTACTGCTTCAAGCTAGGAGACACTACACAGAGTTTTATTTCAGGGAGGTAAATTGTAGGGCTAGCACCAATACACGCCTGACCATCAACACGGCAGCGACCGCATGCCAAGGGACAAACCTTTGCTCTGCTCTGTCACACAAAGACTTCACAAAACATTAATGGTATCCTCTACACTGAAAAACACATCTGAGCAGCTGCTTTGTAACCTGTAAGCTGAGGGGACCAAAATGGGAACTTTGTGCTACCACTGGTTGGGTACAGTACAGCCCAACTCCAGAACTCGACTGCAGCTCTCTGTGCAATCCTTTTCCCTTTCACTCACCAGATGCTGAAAGATGTGCCACCTGCATGCTACTGAAACAGAGAGCTTTGAAACCAGGACAGTAATCTTGTTACTACTCCTGCCCCAGATGCCAGACAGATAATCTATATTGAACCATCTTCCACAAGCTGTAGTTTGTTGGAAGACAAGGGAACAGCACAGAATGTTTCTGTCAGCATCCTCTTACCTGGTTAGGCCTTGGTACAAAGTGATGATACATAAAGGCCAATGCATTCACAGCACTTGATAATCCTAGGAAACCTTCTGTTTGGCTGTGCATGACAGAGGGATGACTCTGCAGTCCCTGTGAACGTGGCTCTGCAGTCACCATTTATCGATGGCTCAGCATTTTCTAAAAGAGAATCTCTCAGCAGCCACAATCTGCCTATAAAACTGGGGTCACTACACTAAACCACCGAGTGAGGAGGCTACTCAAACACCATTATCTCAGAGGCACCTGGACCCTACATCTTCCCAACAGTAACAGAACTAATGGACTTAGATCCTGACCCTGGGCCTTGGGCAAAAGTCCCAGTGCCTTTAAAGTTGTTTAGCACCCAACATCATGTGCAGTAAGGGACAAAACAACAAAATACCATTCTGTGGCTCAAAACTTTCACATGAACTGTCAAAATCAGCCCAAAATTATCTGAGTATAAAGCAAGATTATTAGTTTTAAATCTTGAAAGGAAAAAATACATACTGATAGGCAAGTTAAACCAAGAATACTTTTTACAAACTGTGTTCTATTCTGGGGCAATTCTTAGAACAACACCTTTCCATTCATTTTATGCAGAATGGGTTTTAACCAAGGCATTTCTAGTGCTGCCAAAACCCAACTCTGGACACTGTTACACACTCACACCTGCTGAGTGTCCCACAGGCCACAGGAACATGGACAGTCTCCCCTGGCTCTCCAGCCAGGCCGTGATGCCAGCGTGCTGGAATGCCTTGAATGCTCAGAATGCTGATAAGAGCAGCCCCATGCAGCCCCTTATTTAGCAGGACTCACACACCACTGAGAACGACCAACCTTGCCCCTGCCACAGCCATTCAGCGATGAGCACGCACACACGGAGACAGGAGTGACAGAAAAGGACTCTGAGCCACAAACACCACTCACCCTCACACAGCCACTACCAGGTGCATAACAAAGGTTTCTGTAGCAGTCCTACCTGAGCTACTAATCATAAACAGCTAAACAAACAATCATAAACAACAAATCACATCCAGACATTTCAACGTCAGTATTGGTGATGCCAATTAGAGTAACTGTTTGCCCCATGAAATACACCTTCTATCTAATACCCTTGTTTCCCTGAGAACAGGCACTGCTCTCTTCTTGCTGCAAAAGCTCAGTACGATTTTACTGTGTTGCTGTCTGTAACACAGAGTGAACCTGCTATGAAATCCCAGTTGCTGACGGTTTCCTTTTACCTGGAGACTTCTTGCTGGCCCTGGCCTGCAGCAGAGCGGCGTGGCGCGGCAGCAGGGGCGAGGAGGGCAGGGACATGGAGACTCCTCTGGCCAGGCTCACCCTGCGGGTGTCCTGGGCTGGCTGTGTGCCCGCGGGCACCTGCACAGCCGCTGGGCCCGGGGCGGCATTCTCGGGGCTGCAGTCACCTCCTGAAAACACAGCACAGCGTTAGGGACACGAACAACCAGCACAGGGGGCACCAGCCAGGACTGAGCACTGCTGTGCCCCTCGCTGTGGCACCCACACAGCACTGGGAGAGCTGAAATCGCAACGTTTCGCTTCGCTCTGACACAGGAGGGGGAAGGAAAATCTCACTTTCAACAGTCAGTGCTTTTCAGATTTCATCCTTTGAGGGAAAACCAAGTTTCCTGTGAAGACAGAAGCACTTTTTCAGCTAAAAAGGTGTTAGATCACTGCGATAGCCTGAAAGTCAGAACCATCTGAATCACTGTTTACTGAAGTGGTGAAAGGAGGAGTTTAGTTGGGTCACCCCTCATATGCAATGAGAAGTTGAACCACTGAAAGGTACACACAGATTACAATTTGGTTTTCCACTTTCAGTGGAAATAAAGAGGCTAAGGATTTTCCTTGTGTTCTTTCGGAAATTGAACTTTCGCAACAGCTGATTTAAACACAGATTTAAGGTGAAGTACATCATCCTTCATTGTTTGCTTCACAAATCGTCCAAGAACGCACAGGGAGATTTGTGGTGTTCCATTTTTTCCTTTGAACACAAGCATAAAGGAAGCAGAATGGAAATGCAGCTCAATACAGTTAGGCATTCCTGTTAGCAGCTCTTTACTGGACACACTGCCAGGCTGCAGGCTGGAATTCCAGGTGGAATGCTGGGGGTGCAAGCACAGCAAACACACAGCACCTCCTCCCCTTCAGGATTAACTCGTCCACCTACAAGTCCCTCACTTCTGTTTTCCCTTTCGTGATGAAATATTGATCACTCCTTGTCTTCTCAGTAGACTTCTGACCTATGAATGGTTTTATCCTTCTCCATTGTGAATGAAACGTTCCAGTGTGGAAGAGAGCTGGATGGGGCTCATAGCTCTAATCAATACATTTAGGCTATTTGATCACGGCAGTAAGTGGAAAGGCATTTTACAGTCAGTACACACAGACACCACTGTATCTTGGCAGTGTTTCCCCAGCAGTGCTGGTTTCCCCCCAGAGGTGCTGTGAGGAGCAGACCTCTCTGACTCACATGCCGAGAGCAGCAATGACTTCGAGATCCAAAATGTGCACCATGAAAATTCTCCTTTTCAACCACCTGATTTCCTGATTTTACAGCAAGCCTTTGCTCATTGTCACCCACATGGCCACTCTGCTCAGACAGAATAGCAAAGATCCACCCCTTGAGGAAACCCAACCACACCAGCACACTGTCAGCGGTGGTGAATGAGTTCCAACAGCACTGAGCTCTGCTGAAGCACAAACACTCCTGTTACAAATGAAGAATGGCTCTGGTGCTGAGGAATAGCTGACAGCTGTTAGACACCTATCCTCCCAAGCAAGCAGAACAGCTCCTCTGCTCCTCCAGGCCCTCTCTAAAGCACTGTGAACTCAAGGTGGTACCAGCTAACAGCCCAACCCCACGCAGAGCTCAGAAACCACGGGACACCAGGGACACCAGCAAACACCCAAAGGTGTGAACCCTTTGACACTGCCCCAGCCACGGGCATGAACCAGCTCTTCCACCAGAACTCCCGTGGTCCCTCCTGATCCAAGAGCAGCTCCCCTGGGGGATCTGGGGACAGAGCCTGGCCCTCGCTGATGGCAGGACAAGGCTCCCCTTCCCTCAGCACACGCTCGGGTCACAGCGGAGGAACGGCTGCATCTCAATTCTGCATTGTCCATCACACGCTCGGGTCACAGCGGAGGAACAGCTGCATCTCAATTCTGCATTGTCTGTTTTGTGGAAATTGGGCTGATGACCAAACCTACACATTTCATCCAACTTACAGGAAAATCCCTGTGAGACACCTGGATCTACATGCACGACAAGACAGAGCCAAAATCACCAGGCAATACATTATGCTTCCCACTCAGCAGTCTGACATTAGGGAAGCAATACTAGAAAAATGCATGAGAAACACCTGTCAAAATACAATGTGTTACTAACTGAAAGGTTAGTAATTTGAAGTATTTTAGCGACCAGAACAATACTTTAAATGTAATGACATTTCTTGCTGTCTACCCCAGTGCAAGACTGACGACTCCGATTCTGGAGTAGGAGGATGTGACTTCTCACAAGTTTGCTGACCAAGTCAAACATGCACACGAGGGAAGGTCCTGTGAAACATCACTTTCTTTTCTACGAAAACCTCTGAGCTGCACATTTTTCACTGCCAAGTAGCCCCTGGACAAAAAAAGTTTCATAAGCATCAATCAACACTGGAGTTCTTGCTCAGTGGTCAAAGTAACCACAGAAACAACTTAATAGCTTCAAAAACCACATGCAAAAAGCTTAGAGAATGGAAATCAAATCTCAGTTTAGTTGCACCTAGGGATGCAACTGAATGGCATAATCTGATTAACAAACTACTTTTTTTCCCTTGGACACAAAGAGATACAAGGATGGCTGACTAAATGATTTCGTAGAGCTTAACATCCTAAAAGAGAACTTGAATTTTGGGATGAAGCTAATCCTATTGAATAGGGAGGATAACCAAAATAAAAACCTTTACAGTGTATTTGTCAGTATTAAATATAACAAAATGCATCTAATTCTTCATTCAACCTAAGTTACTCAGAAACCAGAAGAACATCAACTACTTTACCCAGACAGATGCAAACTGAGGTTGGTGCAGATGAGGGAGTTCAGACCATTTTAACCTGAAGGAGTAGGACCACAACCTTTCCCCCAGTGAGAGCTGGAACAATGAAGACAGACTCCCTGAGCCTGGACACTGAGAGTGACTGCAGAGCAGACAGTGTCCCACGGATCCCCTCGGCGTGCCCTGCCAGCATAGCCCGTCCTGTCTCTCTTCCTCAGCCTAACTACTAAAGTGAAACAAAAGACCCCCAGCCCACTTAGGAAAAATGCCTAATATAAAGTTGGGCTACAGCAGAAACAACCTTAAATCCTGCAGTTCTGCTTAAGGTATTTTAAAAAGCCACTACCACATCCGTGCAGACACACGAGTGCAGCTCTGATCAGTCCTCTGGCACGAGCTGGACAGCAAGGAGGGAGCAAACAATCTGTCATGCAACAGCTGCAAACTTTGCACTTGGTAACTCATCTGGGGCAGGAGACTGGAATGTGGCAAACCCCTGGGTACACTGCTGAGGTCCTCGGGCACAGAGAGCGTTCACGGCCTGGTCTGGACTGTGCCCACTCAGTGGGCTGAGGACAAGTGCATGAAGATCAATAACTCAGTACTGGTCCTACCTGGGACACAACAAGCCCATACAGCTCCAGGCTGGGTGAGAAGTGGCTCCTGTTGGACCACTGTTGTTGGTCACAAAGGGCTTTGGCAGAGCTGATGGCACAGCTCAGTGTGAGCCAATAGTGTGCACAAGTGGCTAAGGAGGCCAAGGGCACCCTGGCCTGGAGCAAGACCAGTGTGGCAGCAGCACTAGGGCAGTGTCATCCCCCTGGACATGGCACTGGAAAGCTCACACCTCAGTGCTGTGTTCAGTTTGTATGTTCAGAAACTGTTTAAAGGATTACCAAAACCAGTGGGTTGGACATTTCGAAACCCAGTTTTCTTCTCTGTTCCATTCCCATTCTGTCTTCCAACAGAACTGGCAGGCAAGTGCACACAGAGCTCTGCACACATGGGTCAGTGGCTAGATAAGGTGCTTCATTTCCATTGCAAACACCAGTAAGTGTCCTGTGCCTTGAAACTGAAGACCTGTGTCTTTGAAATTGAAATGCCTCCACGTGTGTATGTTTGTGTACACACAGTCTCAGCTTTGAAATTGAAATGCCTCCACGTGTGTGTGTTTGTGTACACACAGTCTCGGGACAAGGCAGTCCAGGAGGGCAGAGGGTGACCCAGTCTGCCCAGTGCAGAGCAGGCAACCAACTGCACCACTACCAGCCCTGAGCAGGAGCTGAAGACCCATGCAGGCTAAGTGCAGTGGCCCATCAGCCACCCTCCTGGCACGGCAGACAGGCTGCTGGCACAGAAACCTCATGCATGAGGGAGGATCAGTACTTAATTCTTCTGCTCTTGAGACACTGGGGAGACCACAAAAAGGGAGAAACTAGCATGGAACGGGGAGAAAACTCATTACAGCCCAAGCAAAGGAAGCAGTGAAGTGCACTGAGTGAGAAACAAACCAAGCAAAATTATAATAAAAGGTTTAAATGGACAACCTTTGCCAACTCTGCTCACACTTGACATTATTTGCTCACTTTCTGGCATTTATTTCTGAACTCTGGATTACTTTTTCAGCACACAAAACACTAATGTTCTCTTGCAGCTCTTACTTAAAGAAAACACAACCAATTTTTAAAGAAAACAGTGATAAATAGAGGTTATTCAAGACCACTGAGTAACTGCTGTATGTATTTCAAGGGCAGGATCTTTTCTGGAAGGGATGCATGTGTTTATATGTACATGGATATACATCACTGGAATTAGCTTCTGGGAAAAGACATTCACCACATTAAATACTCAGAGCTCAGCAAAATAGTTCAAACTCTTAACTAACTGACAGCAGAGCAGAAAGTGAGCAAAGAACACAGGATAATCAAAACCAGCCCCGTACTTCGAGCACGAAACAATGCTTCTTCTGTTGCACGATATTTTTAGAGTAACAACAAAAAGTCAAACTGAAACTTGAAAGAATTCCAGCTGGAGTTCAATGTTCCAGACAGGGATGTGGACTTTATGCACCACCAAGTCCCTTCGCACGTAGAATTCAGAGCCTAACATGGCGGAGTTCGGACACAAAAAGCCAACTGGGTTTCCATATTTAGCCTTAAAATGCAAACCTGTTTACTTAGTGGCCTTTCCCTTTGCCAGGGGCAGATACCTGACACGGCACTCACCGTGCACAAGGAGCTCTGGGAACACCTGGCCATAAAGTGCTGACTAAGCCGTGGGTCCTGAGGAGAGATTAGGCCTTTCTGCATGCCACCTTCACTTCTCTTCAAAATCAGCAATTTTTCTGCCATCAGCACTAAAAGCTAAAACCCCCAAACCCTGTGAGTTTCAGTACATTTCTGTCTGTGGTTCCAAGTGCTGCACATCAGGCCTGGGACAGGGGCCGTGGCTGAGAGGGGAGGGACAGAGATGAGCAGGAGTGGCAGAACATCACAGGAGTGATCACAGCTCAGACCTTCAAAAGACATCTTATTTTTCAAGAAGAATAGTAGGTATAATCTCAATTTCCTACTTGTACCTGACAATGTGGACAAAGGTAAGAAATTTTCAAGTCAGATTTCATCCAAACCAAAATAGATAAATGTATAAAATGTTCCTGAACAATAATAATAAATGTTCCTGCATAAAGTGCTCCTGAAGAGCAAAGCAAACAAAATACCTCACAATGCACCAATCCACAACAGAACACAGTGCAAAACTACAGCACCCACCCTGTCCTGACAGCCACAAGGTTGGACACCCACATTTAAGCCAGAGATACTCACAGAAGCATACTGAGTACAAGAAGGAGGAAACCCAAAGTCTCAAAGAGTATTAATGAAAAATTAAGTCTGATCTACTAGATCTGAATCAAACAGGACCTGAGAAAGGTTTCATACGGACCGTGTTGTAGACCGAAACTTAGACTAAAACCACCAGGATATTCAGGCAGTCATGGACAGTACAACGCACACAAATACATTAGCACTTCAACACCTTTTACCTCAGAAGCCAAACCCACCCACCTCAGCTCCCCAGGCTCTCCACCTGTACAGCACCGCCACGTTCTGAACGTCACCCTTCCGCAGACACTACGCCCTTGTGAGCTGAGCACCACATTAATGTCTCACAAGCCTCTAAGCTGGAAAACCCCAAAGTCCCAACAACTTACCCCATTAAATTCCTCCTGACACCAACGAAGCTTTCATGCCTACCATGTACCACATTTGATGTCCAGCCTGTGCTGGGATTTAGTGCAGGAAGAGCACTGCAGACCAGGCACAATGCTGCATTATCTGTGTTCCTTCAGGCCTGATATTGGGTCAGCAGAACGACAATGTTCGTGCCACTGAAAGGCCATCAAAAGAGCTGAGCATGTTTGCAGGAACTTAACATAGAGGGTTTTCTTCTCTTGCTTTGCTTTTTAAACTGAAATACAGAACACGTATTTCATATGAATGAGCTTTTTCTCAGTATGTAAAAACACCCATGCAAATTCCCAAGTGCAGGCAAGTTGCTGAGCTCAGGACAGTTAACCAGACATAATTACACTCTGGGAAGCAGCTGGCAGCACAGAAACCCAACAGGAAACACTAACCCAAACCTATCTTCCCAGCATTTTTAAGTGTTTAAGAAAGAGAGCTGAACAGAATTTCTAAACTGATCAAAACTATTAAGTATTTTTTGCCTATATTCTGAAACTTATTATGTATGTTCCTTATACTATCACCTCAGCACAGACACAGGCAGGACTTGCAGGTAACCCTACAGAACTTGGGTTTGCACAACATCCTGGCTCAGATTTCCTGCACAGGGATGCTAACATAGCAAGTTTCATATTTAAACAAAGAGGCCAGCTCCTTCCAAGAGAGGCCAGAGGCAGAGAACCCCCTGTGGTTACAGGTCAGCCTGCAAACCTGAAGGCAATAAACCGGGCAACAAGCAAACCTCAACCAACTGTGAAAACAACACAGGAGGGAGCAGGAGGACACAATTCCATGGTAGGCAGAAGGAAACACAGGGTGGAAAAAAAGACAGAGCTGAGATGACTTTAAATCTATAAAATAAAGTCCATGAACAAAGCAAAGGCAAAAGGCTCTGAGCAGAGAGCAAACGTGTGCCCTCGCAGGGGCCACGGGAGCTGCAGGACAGGCTGACACTGCTCACAGGTCCCTCTGGAGACCTCCCAGGGCAGCTCTGCAGCACCTCCAAACTCTGTTTCTGTCACAGCAATAACCCGACAGAGAGCAGAAAATACCACCTTTTCACCTTGCTTCTGAGGCTGAATGAAAACCGTGGGACAAGGGGAAGCAGGAACTGCTGTACATTTCCAGCTCAGTACAGGAGACACCATAAACCCACTGGGTACTCTCTGGGACACAAAAATTGATCTTCCTGTTCACCCTCCTCCTGCCTGGTTTCAAACACGTCCAAAATAGCTCTCTGCTACCTTAACGTGGCAGGTGCAGACTGTGGGTTTTCCCCCTCAGGTTCTGTCCTTTACCAAGTATGTACATCAGTAATGGAAGGAAGGAGGACCAGACAAATCAGCTTACACAGTTATAGAAGTAACTGTGACTGGAAGGGGTGCAGAGACAGGTTGCTTCATGCTGCAGAAAACCAGAAAAAAAACTAGATGCAGAAGAAGTTGCATATCTGGGTCAGAAATTGTTTGAAATTCTGTTCCACTGGCACATCTGTTTATCTAAGTAGGATGCCAAACGCCTTGTTTTCAAATCCACATTCAGGAATAAGTTCAAGTTTTGTTTTTAAGAGTTGTTCTATGCAGGAGCAACTTGGTGTCAACACAGCCAAATAAACTCATTGTCACAAAACAAGTGCAGAATTATTGCTGAAGGAACTGCAGGGTCTGAGCCCAAGTGAGTATCTCCAGCTGCTGCTTTTGGTGCAGCCTAAGGCATCGCTGGCCCAGAAGTGACATTCCACCAGACCAGGACAGAAGCTGTTTCCATACAGACACTCTACCAAGTCTTCAGCACAGCACTTCAGTCTCTCTCCCAAAGCATCAGTGCTAATTCTTCCTGGAGATAACCCTGAATTCCAGGAGTTACTGAACATGGCAATGAACACAGGCAGCAGCTGGATCTCAAACACATTATGCACAAAGTCAGCTCTCAAGCCCTTACGTCAGGGCTAGTGAGAAATTCTAACACTGAAATCCACACGAGCTATTTAAAAAAACAGTCCTGATTTCTTTCTCTTATTTAATCCTTTTCACAGACCTTTTGGTACTCCAGCTGTGCCTCCAATGCAGGAAGGAGCCCACCATCCCCACTGCACTGCCTGCACAAGGCCACCAGCTGTAAAACCAATTAGAGTGAGGCACAAACAGGAAGCTCTATTCAGGGAGACAGGAATCATCCCACTCGGATCTGAGCTGCGCAGACTTCCAGGCGTTCCTTTCACACAGCCCATGGGAAGACAGGGTTACTGCAGTTTAAGAACAAGCTACTGCAGCTTAGCCTAAACCTCCTGCAGTCCAACTCCACTGAACGGTCACACGTGGCCAAGGCTGAGCTGCGAATCACGGCCCTGTGTCCCTCCTGCCTGGCTGGGATGCCCAGTGGGACCCACACAGAACTACCTACAGCCACTCAGCATCATTTCTACACCAGGAATATACTGAAACAACACCACAACAGTCTCCTCAGGTGGGTTCAGGGCAGCACTACTGAGCTGTGCTGTGTCTCCTTCCTCCCACATTCCGAAGCTCTGAAAAACCTGAAAACTTTATCTGCAAAAAAAATTGAGCCCACAAAGCTGAGAGAAGCATCTGATTTACTCCTGCTCTACCCTCTCCAATGCTGGCCAGAAGGATGGCCACTCTAACATGAACTGTCTCGTCTCTGCAGTCAGCTCCCAGCACTGGTGTGCATGTCACCTCTGCTCAGAGTTCTTCAGAGAGTGGTAAACTTCCAGAGCTGTTGCTGCCATTAAGGACCCAAAGGGCCATGGAGTGTGACAACTCTGCAATTAAAACAACCTTCCATTTCTCACTGGTTTGGGTTTAAGGACCAGGGAGAGGAGCAAGCAAAGTCTAAGCTCTACAAAGACCAATGTCCTTTGCCTTGATTCACATCTCTTCTAAGAGTGGAGAAATGCCTTACAGCCGAAAGAACTGGAAGGCCCTTCGGAACAAAAGGGAAAACAAACGACATAACTGTGCAGGAAGTCCTGGATGTAACACAGGACAGAACGCAAACATTTCTGTCCAAACCTTTCACACCATCTTCAAATACAGAATAAGCCAAAATCTCTGGAATCCACTGTATAAATGACTGACTTCCTTTCAAAAAGCAGCTCCTGCACTCCTCCTTACTCCAGCTCTCACCAGCCAGGCATTACTCACACTTTTTCCCAATACTTGGTTTCTGTAACATCCAGTTAATACATGAAACTCTAGAGCTTTGGTAAAACAAAACAAAACCCCACAAAAAAAAAAATCCCCCAAATCCAACCCAAAAAGCCTCTCAACACTCTAACACTTCCCTTGGTGATCAGAAATACAGCAGCACTGTATTTGGAAAAACAGAGGGAGAAAATCCTTTCTGTTGCACACATTAATCCAGACAGATGTCATGAGAACCTGAAATAAAAACAGCTTCCTGACCTACAGGAAAAAGGCTTTTCAAGCCCCAGATTTTAATCAAAGGCTGGTCAAAGCTCTGTTCCAAACAGCCTGATTTTCCTTTGGAGCTTAAACCAATTTCCATCTAGTATTTTAAGGAAAAATGCACCAGTGAAAGCCTGACCACAGGAATCTTTAGCCCACTCTTTAAACGGCTCCAGCTGGCGACTCCAAGCCAGCAGCACACACACAATTAACAGGATGCCTTCAGCCTTGCTCTGTGATCACTTCTGTGCATCCCTGCTCCAGCCTCAGTGCTGTCCCTGGGCAGCACAGCTCCCACCCCTCAGCCACTCAGAAACAAATGGGCACAGTGCAAACCTCACCAGACCACAGAAACACCCTGCACACTGCCTGACAGATGAACACAAACAGCTTTTGCAAAAGGACACTGGAGTACTCTGCCCTTGTAAGATTTACTCTAACTCAGTGCAGTGTTACAGCTGCAATGCAAGACACATGTAACTTGCCTGTGCAAGCAAACAGGACTGACTGTTCTAAAGGCTCCCAAAACATGGACGTGGCAGCTGGATGACACTGCCCTTTATGCATCACAGGAGCATTTGGTTGTACTTCTATTTTACCCCAGGAGTAAGGAATCTGCACTGCCAAAGAGCATCAAGTCACTCTTACAGATAACTTAGGGTCTAACTCAGGAGAAAATCAGATGCCTTAGTCTACATTAACGGCGTGAAGTTATAAATGTACCTGTGAAGCACAGGTAACTTTCACTCAGGTCCATGGGCATCCAGCTGCTGCAGCCAAGAGCTGAGCACGCCTGGCACGGAGCTGGCACCAAACACCTGCAGGGCCACTGCTCCCTCCCAGACCACTGCTGGGCCTTCTCGGCCCCTGCAACCGGCAACGAGAGCTCTGAGCTACCCTTTGGCAACACAGGTAAGTAGTGACTTACTAAGTTTATGGCTGATAGTAAAATAAGATTTATTTGAGACTGATTTTATTTGATGACTAATTTTACCTTCAAAAATCTCTGCAGTTAAAGCAAAAACCAAAACATAATAGGAATCTGACAAGCAGCTTAACTTTTCAATATTTTTTTGAGAATACATGCATAATAAAAATTCCATCACTCGTGATACAGAACTGGGGTATTTTTAATCACGTAAGGAATAAGTAGTCTAAACAGCATTTCTGCAGCCTGGGCTGGGTTACAGCTGGCAGCTCAGCACACACAGTCTGCTCCCAGTATTGCTGGGGCAAGAACCAAGAGCAACTGCTCTCGTCTGCCCTCAGAATCATCAGGGTTGGAGGAGACCTCTCCGTTCAGTCCAGCCATTAACTGTCACTGCTGAACACCTAACCCAGATCCTCCAGCGCCAGATCCAGACACCTCTCAAACACCTCCAGGGATGGTGACTCCACCACCTCCCTGGGAAACCTACTCCAGTGCCTGCCCAGGCACTGGATGCACCGTGCAGGCAGCTCCAGGCCTGTGGCTCCTGCCTCACAGGGAAGCAGTTTGGGTAGGCGAGTGGGGAGGGGTGGTGGCCCCCAGTGGCCCCAGCACAGGATCCCCACTGGCCCAGGAATGGGCACTGCTGCTGCCCCAGGACACACTCAACTGGGTCTGCTGCACCCAAATCACCTGTGGTAGGAAACATTGCATTAATGTTCATACCTGGGTCCTTCTTGGTCCCTTTTCCACCCTCTCGGCTCTTCTTCAGAACGGCCTTTAACATTTTAGATGTTGCTCCTAGAGGGGAACAGAGAGAAAGACAAATAAATGCAATGTCAGTGACATCCATTCACACAAATCCAAACAAAATAAAGGCAGGCTCAGTACAAACAGACCAGTGAGGCAATCAGGAGAAACTCTGGGCTAGTTACATTGATTTCTGACAACGTCACTGGGTTAAGCAAAGTCCTGATGCACGAGGAATGTTTTAATACTGGAACTGAGCAATTAGGAGTTCACTGTCTTCTGGTACAGAAAAATACTGCAGCATTCTCCACATTCCACACCTAATTAGGATGACATGGCTAAACCCAGTGAGCTGCTGTAAGACCCTCGCACACACACAGCAGGATCCAGGAGCCTGGGTGGGCAGGGGACACCAGGCTGCAGGGGGTGACAAGAGGACAGGGCAGACACAGCCCCAGGGCCCTGCAGACAGCTCGGACAGGCTGAAGAGCCTCAGTTTGTGTAGGGCCCTGTGCCCAGGCACCCACCACCTCCCACCGCCCCGCGGTGTGCTGGGGCTGCTGGACCCGGCGAAGCTCTCACAGGACTATCCTCACTTACAGAGCAAGGAAAAGAGAATGAACGCTATTCTGAAGAGCACTCTTCCCCAGAAAGACTTCTGGGAACATCTATGAACTGTAATTTCATTTGTTTCCTCTAATGAAAACTTCCAAAGACATCTCACTCTACAAAACCTGCAGTAGAAAATAGGCAACAAAAAGGGGGAAAAGAACCCTGAATTGACTATGCTGTCTTATATAACAGATTGCCAAACACGGCGGGTCAGAGCACCAGGTGAGGGGCACACAGACCCCAAACACAGCAGGCTCAGAGCACCTGAGGGGCACACAGGTACCAAACACAGCAGGTACCAAACCCAGCAGGTCAGAGCACCTGAGGGGCACACAGGTACCAAACACGGCAGGTCAGAGCACCTGAGGGGCACACAGGTACCAAACACAGCGGGTCAGAGCACCAGGTGAGGGGCACACAGGTACCAAACACAGTGGGCTCAGAGCACCAGGTGAGGGGCACACTCAGGACAGACACCACCACTACCACCCCTGCCAACCACCACAGCTAAACGTGCTCCAGGTGCTTCCCAAAGAATGCAAACTGATCAGCCCCCGCCAGGTGCAGCATCAAGACACCTAAGCAAGCCCCCAGAACACCCCAATATTGGATCATCTAACTGAAAAATGAAATAAGCTAAAAGGAAGCAAATTCTGGGTATGTACGGGAATGAACACCCTCACCAGCTAAGGGCACTGCAGCAGAGCACAGTCCAACTCATGCCATCAACAGCACAGGCCTCCCAGGCTACAGGATCTCCAAACTCTAATTATCAGACTCCAAAAGGAAAGAAAACCAACTCTGATTACCTCCCAAACTCTAATTATCAGACTCCAAAAGCAAAGAAAACCAACTCTGATTACTTTTTCTAAATGCATAAACACCTCTCCCAGAGAACCTCCTAAGCTGAGACATCAAACAAAACAGAAGCCTCAATGCATTTGTCACACTCTGCTTTTTAAATAAATGGATTTATTTTTCTTTTCCACACAGAAAACATTTGCCATGTCACAAAACCAAGTCATGCCATAGGGAGATCTGGAGCTGGTGATGAACTTCAGAACCTGAGAAAGGTGTTTTATATACACAGCTAGAACAGTGGCAATAAAAGAACCAAAACCGAAAGACCTGAAAACCTGTGCATTTTATTTAACTTCCTTATTTTACAAACATGGCAAGTATAAATTTCCTATTAACCAGAGCAGAAAGACCTGATATAGAACTGAAACTCTACAGTGTATGTCATTCCTATTCTTAGGATACAGATAAGGGGTAATGAGAGATCAAATAAAAGGAACCAAGGACAACTCCATCCCAGATTTTCCCTCTCTGGAATTGAGGCCAACTTCCCTGCTGTGCCAACAGTTCACCAAGGGCCTGTTCCAGCCCTGAACAGAACTGCCACGCCAGAGGCTGCTTGTTCAGCCCACACTCAGTGCAGACACAAAAGGTGCCTATTACCTGGAAGCAAAGTCCATTTCCTTCCTTCTCCCTATACCATGACATGCAAAAACGAGAGATAAGCACTTCAGCTTTTGCCATGTGAGTTGCACATGTGGAGAGAGCTAACCTACAGGCTGGAACCACAAGGCAAGAGCAGTGCCTGTGCTGTTTGCTTGCAAGCTGAAAGGTACAAAAGATAAACTGTCCTCCTAAGTAATGCTAAGGCCTTGGATCCTGTAGGGCATCACAGCATTCCAGAGTGTGCAGGTGAGCGTTTAGGGAATGAACCAAATGCTACAGCTCAGAAATACTGATCACAGACAGTGCTATTTGAAAAACAAATCCCCCAAAATACACACCAAACTTGTTAGTACCTCCTGTGACACTTACTGACATCCATCCCAAAATTTCAGCCTCAGACAGAATATTCCTTCATGCTCATCTCACCAAACTGAACTGCAGCAGTGGCATTTAGAGCTTCTCATCCCCTGACCAGACACAGGACACTGGTTTCTTTAAAGGTACCTGTGTGAACAGGCTGCTCTGCAGCAGTGCTGGCACTTGTCTCTCTAGGCACTGTACTTCTGTCTCCCCACAGCTAAGCCTCAGTACAATCACTCTCCGACTCAGATTTCAGGAATCTTTGCAGCTATTTCAATTCTGCCATGAAATCATTTGTTGGCTCTTTGGTTGGGATTTTTGTTTGTGGATTGTCTTTTAAAAACAGTAATTTCCACTTTCAAAGGGCTCCCAGACACAGACTTGCTGCTCAGGGCGACATGAGTAACGTCCCATCAGGACTCTCTGGTGGTCGTGTCAGCTGCTGACCAAGCTGCATCCTCCAGCTCACACCAGAGACACTTTGAGGGGTGCTGCCCTCCCACCAGCCCAACTGTTTGTCTTTGGATGCTTCAGACATTCCACACCACCTCTTCCTGCTCAGAGCATGAAGGGAAGGGGCGGAAAGTCCCTTGATCCAAGAATTTGTGTGATCAGCTCTTTTATAAATGAGTGACTCCAGAACGAGCTCAGCTTTAGAGAACACAAATGCTAGGCCACGGAGAGTCGGGGCACAGGCACATACAACACTACATTTCTTGGCCTTTTTTATGAGTTAAGTACTTCACCATCTAGGCAATCCCTTCTCTCCATGTTTTCACCCAGCCTGCGAGTCTCCCCTCAGCCTCAGCCTCCTCTCCCTCCCCTCAGCAGCTTCCTTGCATGAGTATTTCCCAGGGACAGCTACTACTGAAGACACCAGCCCAAGAAGATGATCCACAGCTCTTTGCTCCCTTAGCTATTGAGTGGGTTATGGCCACAGATGCCCCTGCAGGAGTTCATCCCCTCTGGGGTGGTCAAATAAACTAACCCTGCACCTGAGCCCATGAACTCCACACTCACCTGCTTCCCACAGCTGTGCTGCTCAAGCTCTCCATATTCAAATCCTGGAAACCAGTTAGCAAGTATTTGCACAGAGATCAAGGGTGGAACACCCCAGACTCCTGTTTGCACAGAAGTACCTAAGGACTCACCACCTTTCAGTGTGGGATTTATTCAACATGTACTTCAAATAACCTGTATCTTTAAAAGTGTGCTTTGTGTTTTTGAATCCAAAGATTCAAATATTTGAATCACCAAATCCCAAGTTTTGCAGAAAAATTCCTTTAGTCCTAACTGCTTTCACTGCCTTCAAGTGCATTCAGTGTCATTGTTTACACACAGAAAAGTTTCAACATTTCCCTTCTCTGGCAAATCCTAATTCCTCTAGTCCCACTGTAGGTTTCAAACAAGAAGAAAACACAGCAAAAAACCAATACTTAAAGCAGCAAGGTGCTACCAGTGTAACAGGAATCAGGACAGTAAGTAAAAAATCCTTTAAAATTACTACATTTTGGTCATTAATAGATTCAAATGCAGGGATGAAAACGATAACACATACACTGCAGAGGCCTCTGACCTCACACAACAAAGCAGTAAGTGGCACATACGATGTTTCCAACAGGCTATGCTTAGCCAGAGCCACTGAAGTTGGCCAGTACTGAAATATTCTCATACAATACCCTAAACAATTATGGTCTTCACTTTTGGTAGGTGTTTCTTATGCAGGGAGATCAATACAGATACAGAAGTGACAAGCCATACTGCACGTCTGTTATTTGGTCCTCACTCAACAACCTAATTACTACTATTATTACCCATGAGATACTCCACATTCTCCCCCTCTCACCTCACCCCCCCAAACGCTGTGCAGCACTTTAACTGCAAAGGAACAGTGAGGTTTCCAGTTTGCTGCTCACTTCTAAAGTGGAATTATGCCCTAAAGCACTATTAAAATACAATCAAAGAGGTGAAAGATGAGGAAGTGTGAAAAAAACCCTCATTATCATGTTAGCTATTAGCATGTGCTTTTGCAGCTTTTTTCCCACCAGTCTGGATGCAGATTTGCCTTCCCAGGAGCCGCAGAGGTATCTGTTCCACCCTGCAATCTCCCAGTTTCTGCTGCACTGCTCTCCTACCTGGCTGCTGGCTCTCTTGGCCAGTGTCCCTGAGCACACAGCACAGGGGAAACGATGGTCACTTCACCTGCTGCTGTCCAAAGCCTTGGGCAGGTGCCAGACTGCAGGAATGACTCTTTATCACTACCTGAATTGCTGTTCTCCAGCCCTTTGTTCCCACCCTGCAGTGCTGAGGAGACTGATCTCCCCTGGAGTAGGTGGAGTTGCACTCACAAGTCACAAATATCAACGTCTAACATCATAAACACCTGTGTGAACCAACCCCTGCTCAGCAATCTGCAGTGGGGAACCCTGAGCGGAATCACCTGCCTGTCAGCACTGGGAAGAGCAGCAGTTGTCAGCAGAGCCAGAAACCCTTAACTGCTCACAGCTGTTTCCCATATGAAAAACATCTGACCACAGATGAGGTGTTTTTCCCCTTTTCTTCCCATTCTGCTGACACCCTCCAGAGAAAATGCCAAGACCTTCTACCATTTTCTACAGGATTTCCCCTTTCTTCAGTTATGACACATAAACCCAAACCAAACCAAACTAATCCCAACAAAGAACAAGAACAAACCCAAATCCCCTCTCATTCCTACCGAGTTTATCCTTGCTATTTATCTCCCCTCTGACCTTGCCCCTGCAGCTCCCATCACTGACAGGACACTGCCAAGCACTTCCCAGGATGAACTGTGCTCTCCTAGTCTCACCTCATTTAGCCTAACTCCTCTCTCACCAGGGCAGTTTTATCTTTGAGTATCACAGAAGTACATTACCCTCAACCCTCCCTGCCTTTATTTCTAAATTCAATGAATTACCTTTCCTCTCCTCCAGCTCTGCCAGACAGGGATCAGCGTGCACAGACCATGGAGCAACCTCAGTTTTTGCTCCAGGGGCATGGAGGGGGTGGAGGGCGGGTGTGGTGGAGTGGGATAAACAAGGGTGGGGAGGCTGCTGCTGCTGCTGGCTCCACCAGCAACCCTCACCCCAAGCACCGGGGTCTAAAGGGAAGTGGCCCTGCTCGCAGTGCAAGGTCAGTATTCAACCCCAAGCACCGGGGTCTAAAGGGAAGCTGGCCCTGCTCTCAGTGCAAGGTCAGTATTCAGAGGCATTCTAGAATGAGGGGAGGTCACAAGGTTTAAAAAGAAGCCCCAAGGAAGCACATGTTGAGCAACCCAGCCAGCAGTGCCTAGGACCAGAGACATCACTGACATTGTTTGCACTGGGGCAGGGCTGAGCAAAGAAAAATGCAATATAACCAGAGATGGATTTTCTCTTGCCTTTGTCCTAACAGCCACTTTTCACCTCTTCTTTCCATCCTCCTCTCTGATGTTGAACACACAAAAACACAAACCCTCTACCTGAATCACAAAAAGGTCAAAACACCAGGGAAGGGAACTCCTGTTCCAGCTGGCAGAAGTGTCACCCTGCACACACCAAGTCAGCAGACAATCAAGAGCCTAAAACTAGATGGAAACTAGGTCAGAAACTGCCATTTCAGCTTCACTAGCAACCTGAAAAATGAACTGGAGACAAAACTCATGTTAAACAAAATTCTGACCCAACTCGTAGTAATTAAGTCTCATTTTACCAAACAGCTGTATGGCTAAGCTAACACAGCCCAGTCCTCTCCAGAGAGCACTAAAGATAAGAATTCAGAAATAAAGTGCACCTCCACTCTCTCAGCTGCCCTAGATACAGTCCCAGCTGAGCCTCTGGAGACAGGACTGATATAGGAAGGTAGAAATGGGGACAGACAGACTCACCTGCACTACCAATCCCCCATCCCAGCAGCCTGGGCCATCCAGGCACCTCAGAGTCCAGAGCAGCCATGCCAAGAGCTGTGGGTTCCTGCACTTCTGAGCCAAGGCTCACAGGCCTGCACAGTCCCTGCCATTTGTGTTTAAGTCACCTTTTTCTGCTCCTGTCAAGCTACAGTTACTATTAAGGAACCACAACGGTCTAGAAAGCTAAGCAGGGGAAGAAGCAGAAGAAATCAATGTAGATGTAACATCTCTTTAGTGTTACAGACAAATAATAAGCAGAAATAATACCTACTTTGCCAAAAACCTGTAACTACAGGACAGGCTACAAACTTCATACAACAGTACCAAACTGACTGGCCACACACCAAATCTCTAATAACTTTTGGCAGGAGTTTCACAGGGCTGCATCACCCACTTGTGATCAGGGATCTCTTCCCTGTGCTGCAGCAGAGGGAAGCACAGTGTCTCAGGACCATGTCTTCAAGTGGGAATTCCCAGCCAAAGACAGTTCACACCTGCACAGCAACCTAATCCCACCAGCTGGTTGGGGAACACTGTGTGTGTGTGTGTGTGTGTGTGTGTGTGTGTGTGCACACTGGCTCCACGACACTTTCTGCCTCACCTGCTCATGAGAGATGAGTTCTTCAGACTCATGATGGGTGAGAGGCCAAGGGCGATATTGCCTCATATGTCACTACTGAGAAAATTTTAAAGTCCACCTAGTGAGGCTGAGCAATAATGACTTAACCCTCCTAGACTAAAAATCACTAAAATCCCTAAGTTTAGCGAGTAAACTGCTGCAGCTGAGACAGGTGAACCACCACCTGCTTGTTTATTTGCTACAGGTCCCATAGAGAAACAAATGAATTAGTACTTATTTCAACCACCTTCAGACCTCAAGGGAAGGAAGTCATCCCATGTAAAGGGATTCAATATCAGTAAATACTTCACTAGAAGGAAACAGGCTAAACCAATAGCACGGGGGATAAAGTGATTAAGTGTCACTTTAAACTTGCTAAACACTGCAGTCAACAAAGCCTACACGTACAAAAAAGTCCTGCATAGACCTGTCTCCTTATCTGCCTGCATGGAGTCTTGTTTGCAGGTGAGTATTTGCAACTCAGATCCTGCAGAGCAGCCACTGCTCTTCCATCCAAAGAGCACCAAACAAGCTCTTATCAGCCTTCATATTAAGAGAAAAAGAAAGAAAAAATAATCATAGCCTATCTTATTCAAAATCAGCCCTGACCAAAATGAGCAGCACCCTGGGCCTCTCAGTGGAGAGCAGTGGTAAACTGAGGCAGCTCCCAGAGCAGCACTCTAGGCAATACCCATTGAAATGTGACTTCAGAGTGATCTAACACCACATGCCTCTTCTGGACACATTAACATAGCATGTGGCCCAGCAAACAACTCAATTTCCCTATTTGTTTGTCTACAGAGGTACACACAACAAACCAGCAAACCCAAACAGGAACACGGGGAAAAAACACCAGGCAGCTCCAGATCTGAAGGCACTTTGCTGTGCCTCGACATACGATGATTTTACCACCACACTACACATCAGCTGGCAGCATGACCATCTTCAGCCACACTGCCAGTCCCAGGGGTGGCTCTGTACTCTGAAAACACCTCCTGCTGCACCTGCTGTGTCCACCCTTTGTGCAGGGAGACCACGGAATTCCACAGACTCTTCCAGACTAACTGACAATCCCTTCAGAAAAGGAGAACAAATTCCCTCTAAATGCTAAACTAATACCTTGATACCAAGCTGAGGCCTGGTGACACCTGGCAGTGGTTGATTATTGGATGCACATAACTCAAGGGAAATACTGTCGGGCACAGTACGAAAATACACGTTTGGTGTCTAGAGGTGAAGGTTTCTTCCTTCACTTCTTTCATCCAGAGAAACATAAATTCACAGTCAGCGTGGACAACTTTCCTTACAGAATTACTCTGCCCTGAACCCAAAGCCAGGTGTGCCCCCTGGGCCTGTTCCTGAGGAATGAAGAAGGCCACCAACAGCACTAACACAGCGTGCCCATCCCATCCAGCCACCTTGCAGCCTACCTGTCCCCACCACCTGCCAGCAACAGGGCCCTTGGCAGGTCCTGCCCCAGACAAGCAATGCCCAGAGCACAGAGAAGCTACTTTTTCATTATCACAGCTACTTTCCAAGCTCCAGTGAATCTCGTATGCCTGAGGTTTTCCTTTAAGAAGTACCACACTGGCACAGACAGCTGTTTCTCTGAGTGACAGGGACATGATGCTAATAAAACTCAGAGCTTTTTTCTGGTTTAGGTATCATATCTAGCTCCAGATCTCCTATACTCTTCATCCATCCTATCAGATATTTTCAGGATTTTATTCTCTGCTTTTTCATGGAATCTTCCTGCCTCACAAAAAGCAGAAATGGTCCCTCTCCTCCTGTTTTCTCCTAACACCACAGGTGTCTATTTTAGACACTGATGTTCAATACAGGTGTCCTGGTCTATCTCCCCCCATGTCAGCTATCCTTACAAATTCTGGGACAGTGTTTTCCATAATCCCTAATCATAAAATCCCTGGGAATCCCAGCCACTCTCTTTGCCAAAAATAAACGCAGAGCTCCAGCCAAACCTGTATACAAAGGACACATTACCTACTTCCTCTTTCACAGGCCTGAAAATAGAGATGAACCTATCTACTACTAAGTAAGCACTTTTAATGTGGCTTTTAAAATAAACTACTCCAGTGTCAAATTGAGGTTTTCTTCATTAGGGTAAGTATCTTTACGGCAGGTAGAGTGGCAGATGTGCAACAACAGCCTGAGACAGCCACAGGACAGAAAGGAAACACTCATTGGGACCTCTCGGGTCAGGACAGTCACAGCAGGGTTGGAAAGGACCTCTGGAGATCACCTGGTCCAGCCCCTGCTCAAGCAGGGCAAGGCAAAGTCTTGGAAACCTGTATCAATAATACAGTGCAGAGTTATTCCTTCTGAGAATGCAACTGTCCGGAATGGATCTGTTCCATCAGTTAACACATCCCTTGCTGGTTTTGGAAGAGATGGAGTTAATACACTGTGACAATGCCCCTGCCACCTCCTCCACCCCCCAAAAGAAACCACAGCAAAATGCAACTTCTAAGTGACCCTAAAACATGGGAATAAGCAGGAACACAGGGCTCAAACATACCAGGACTGCTCCCACCGTCCACGGCACATTAGCACAATCACACACACAAAGAAGGGTACAAAGCAGTAATCTACACGGATAAAATAAATTAGCGAACTTGGTAATTAAGCCTTAGCATTTTTGAGGATGCCTAGAGAGCAGACATTTAAGTTACATAACCCAGAGGGAATGCTGGGTGTCTATATATACTGCCTCTTCCACCTCAGAGCATCTCAAGCCATATGCCAGCTCACAGCAGCCTGCAGGGAGGGTTTGCAGTCTTATTTCCACTTCACTTAGGAGGAGCAGAACCCAGTTTGCTCAAGGTCACACCGGTGGAGCCTTGACAAGCTGGGCAGGGGGGTCAGCCACATGCTCCTGCTGCTCTGTGCCAGCCACCAGTCATCCACAGTGCTCACTGCACTGCACTGCGGAGCCTCAGGAGCAAGGCAGGACACAGGGGAGAGCAGGATCTCCCAGCAGGTACAGAAGGAAGGAAAACAGCTCCTCTGAATCACAACAAACTGTCAGATTGGCTCAGCTGTTCCCTGAAATCTCACCCATAGGAATGTGGCACCGCAGAAGTATCACCCTCCCTGCTTCCCACCTCAGCTCCGGGGATTTGCCTTCCTCTGTCCCTTGGGAAATGTAAACCTCCCCGTTTTAATCACCCGATTGTGTTGTTTAAGGGACAAGACTCAGGCATTCCTCTGGAGTGCAAACTACCAGGAAACACTCAAACACCCCTGTTCTTCCCAGTCCTTTTCCCTGGAAGCACTTTCCATGGCAATGTACAATGCAGTCACATCGAGACCTTGTTACAGCACCAAAACCAGGTGTTTGTACCTTCCTGAGAGGCAGCACCTACCCCGATGGGCTCTCCCACCCTGGCACAGCCCAGCGCGTCAGCACTCCGCAGGGAGAGCACTCACAGGAATCAGACACACACTTCAGGCAAAGCTCCTTCTCATAATTCCGAGTCCACTCCAGAGCTCAAACCAGGGACAAGAACATGGAACACATGGAACACCCCAGAGTCTGCTCTTGAAGGGAAACTTGCCTACACGAGGGGAAAAGCACTCCACACTCACACCCTGCCTCCTCCTGCAGTAACTGCCTGCTGCAGGCAAGATCCTACATGCTCTTACCAAAAATATGAAATACCTGGCAAGCCCATATTTATTAAAATTTTACAGTTGTCCTGTTGTTTTGGGTAATTAAACAGCCAAGCACCAC
>NW_008671957.1:852-6790 GCF_000695815.1 Acanthisitta chloris | reverse complement strand
ACAGGCAAGTGTCCAAACAAAATACATTTAAAGCCTCACAACCAGAATTTAACTAGCACTGCAATACACACTCGTACCCTTCAAAAAAAAGTAATTATTCACTAAAATCTCAGGTCTATGTAAATCTTTACACGTTTGCCAAGGCAGCATGCCCTGCCTCCCCTAACCTGTGGCCACTGGCTTGAAAGGCCACTGTGCATCAGAGGAGTTCACGGACTCAGGAAGAGATGCAACACCAGCAAGGACTCACTCAGCTCAGAAACTGCAAAGAAACACAACTCGGTTTTTCCCCGGGGAAGGCTGAGAACTGGAGAGAGGAGGCTCAAGCACAGCTCACTAAGGAGAAAAGCATTTGTTTTCCCTGTTAGCAGAGAGGATGAAAATAGGAAGAACATAACCTTGTTTCTAGCAGCTTGAGGGACACTGTGAGATTCCTCAGATGCCAGTCAGGCAGATGCCTGGAACACTGTGCTAACAAAGGAGCTTTCTCAAGGAGCCAAGATCCCCACACCCTGCAGACGGGGCCCGAGCCTTGGGGGAACCTCTGTGCAGGCATGGGGGGACAGAAGGAGAAGGGAAAATCCTCTCTAACAAACCATTCAGCATATTCCTCTGGACCAGACTCTTACAGAGCTTTGAACTCCAGCAGAACAAAGTAACTTCATGTCACTTTTGTCCTCCTTTCCTTATCGTCTTGAAAGGACAAAGTGCAGCATTTTGGGGCAGGAAAAACCCCAACATTAATTAGGTCTTTTTTTCCCCCAAACTTTCAAACTATGTCCAGTACCTCTGAGTGTGTCACTCATTGGGTGACTTACTGCAAATGTGCAGAAAAGACATCTGGTGATACACCACAGTGGCACAGAGAGTGGCTTAGACAGAGTAAACTAAACCCACAGACACCAGCTCTGTGCTCCCAGTTTTAAATACACCAGTGAATCTGAACGGCACATGAGTTTGGTACATGATGCTAGAAGGCACAAAGTTCCTGTGCTCCGTTCTAGCTTTGCCAAGTATGATTTATCCGAGGATAAATCCAAGTTCTGCCCTGATGTCTCATCACATTGTCTCCTGGACTTTTCAGAGTAATTCTTCCATGAACACAAAGATTCTCTATCAGCAGTTGGGAAGTGCTGAATATTTTACTTCACCATGTCTACACTTTGTGGCAGGAATATTCTCCCTCTCTTCTTCAAACTTTCAATTGCTCACAAACCTTGTAGGAAAATCCAGGAACTCAGTCCTGACTAACACAACAAAATCCCTTTGTGACCTCAATGGGAATTTAGCCCAGTGTAAAAGAGACTCCAAAGCATATTAAGTAAATAACCAACTCAACTGCAAGGCATTTTTGGAGTAAATCACGCAGTCTCCTGCAAAACTCACATTAAGAGTGTTTTGTGTTTTGCCATTCTTGTTCAAAACCAACAACAACAAAAAACCCAAGCAACTAAAACCCCACACAACAGAGAAAAGAGCAAAAACCAAGCCCAAATCAAGCCCAACCCACACGTTAAACTCTCTACCAACTTCCATCTAAGTTTCAAAAAGCAAAGGCCATATTTTGCTTCTATTTACTCTTATTGCATATTGCTCAAATACTTGTTAGAGTGTGGTCAGAAACAGATTCTAAGGGAAGGACATCTGCTAAGGGGAAATGAATCAGCTTCGTTGTAAATAACTGAAAGAAGAAAAGCACAATCTTCAGACTACTCAAACTCTAGTGTTCTCCCAGATAAAGCTGAAGCAGTTCAATCTGGACTCTGTCCTTTCAGCAATTAAACACTGCCACTATTTCAAGTGTGGTAGCTTTGAATTTGCCTTAAAACTACCAACTTCAGACGAGTGAGAGGTATTTAATAGCTAATACTTCACGTAAGTAGGTGCATGGCAGAGAAGCTCCCCCAGAACCTAGACAACATTCAGAGCAGAAAACCCATTGAGAAGCACCCGGAGCTGCCCAGGCCCTGCAGAGTTCACATTCACACACATCAAAAACCTCCTGTCAGGGCGTTTCCTGTGTGCTAACAAGTTCCAGCTCCTCTCCTGCCGGAGCTAAATTTAACCAAGACCAAGATCGAGTCTTAAAAAAAGGGAAAGCAAGCCAAGACAACAAGCAACAAACCAAAACAACCCCACTAACAAACAGGAACACACCAAAAAACGAACCCACACCGTATACACTTCAGTGCAGCACCGCATCACGCAGGCACCTCTGGTTTTCAGGCTGTTCATGAGCAAACGGGGGAGAGGTCCCCGGGGCTGATGTGCCATGCATCCCTCTGTGAAAAATGTAAAGGTGCTCATCTGGATCCCACGTGCATCACGGTCGGGGAAACGCTGCTGCAGAGCAGCACGAGGCTGGGAACAGTTCTACCACAGGCTGTGGAGTTCTTGTCTCTTTTAGCAATACTTATCATAGAAAGTTAAAACACGGAAATCTGCGTTTACTGAAAAATCACAAGCTCTAACTCTGAAGCATCTCCAGGAATTAAGGGTAGCTGATAAAAAACAGAGATCCAAAATACAGATCTGTAGCTTTGCATACAGTTACAGTATTTAAGATGACTAGAACTCGAAGTAGTTTTCCAGTTCCGTTATAGCTGAGCTCCCCAAGGCTCACGAGGGAGAACAGGATCAGCCCTGTTCCCAGAATTACTCTGGCCACTGGGATTGCAGCAGGGCCCCAGAGAGCCTCACCAAGGCAGTGTCCCTGCAAACACTGAGCCCACAGCCCCGCGCCTGTTGACACAGAGTATTTACAGAAAAGGGTCAAACGGGCAATAATTCACCGAGCATGGCCACCAACAACACCAGGAACCCAAAGGCAGCTCCTGCTCGGACCACAGGCAGGGAAATGTCTGCTAGGGGCTGTGCAAAGAACTCTGCTGCCATCCCTGACCTGACCCTGTGTGTGGCCCAAGAGATTCCCAGGCTGGAGCATTTCACAGCCTGTGAAGCCTAGAGCAAACCGCTCTCTGCCAACACACAGGGACTGATGCCCCCTGTGACAAGGCACCAGGGAGACACCTCCCATCTGCCAGCTCAGCTGATCTGCACAGCACTGCATCCCATGGGCCAGTGAAGTTCTGATCTCAAACTGGCATCCTTGTTAGAAATCAGTATTCCAGGCTGAGAAAAATGCATGGAGATACTGACTTTGTGGTGGCCCAGCCTCAGGAAATAAATCCCACACACAGCACCTGCTCCCCAGAACTCTCCCAGGCAGTGTCTCTCCCCTGGGCTCTGCTTCAGGCTCTCGTAAGCATCCCTGAGGCACAGGAGCATCTCTGCACATTACACAGGAAGACCAAGCACTGCAGCTATGACACTGCGAAGTTTAATACTCTAGTACCAAAGCATCTGTACAGATTAAGCCCACAGCTTGGCAGGCCCTTGGTGAGGGGAGTGGGGAACAAAAACAGAGCTCCTGAAACACAGCAAGAGAAACAGGCCTTCAAAAGGTTAAAGTCATGACATGACCATGAACTAGACTGCACGTACTTCAAGAAGAGGAGTGACAGGGATGGATAAAAAGAAGTCTATACAGTGCTGTACCACCTACACAGCAGAGAAGTCTGAAATGACTACATTTGACAACCCTCTGAAGGTGTATGAAGTGAACGATGGGGAGGGGGAACAAGAGGACATTTCAGCTCTGAGAGGAGACCAAAGGCATTCTGCTTTACTGAAGCACAGAACCGAGTGGCAGGAAACCTCTGCTCCCTCTGCCCCTCCCTGCTCACCACAGCCTTCATCCCCGTGAGCAGGAGGGGAACAGTGTGCAAGACCTACAGGTGTGTGGTGAGCCGGACGCACAGCAGAGAACCTCCTGAGCCACAGTTCTACTCAGATACGTAATCCAGTCAGGTCAGCATGCTCAAACAGCCTCACAGAGCCCCCTAAGCACAATGAACAGCGAGGGATTAAACCAGTTGTGCCAAGCAGTGCATTTAGAAGGGAGCAGGCAGCAAGAGCCAGCGGAGGAAGCAGACACGCTACTATTGGGCCACACAATAGACATTCTGCATTAATGAGCAACTGATCCCTTTATTTACTTCCCTTCGGGACGAGATCAGAGAATTCAAGGCTCCACCAAAACAAACCTTTTTTTTGAAAAGGCACTTTTCAGGCTGAAGTTGAGAGGCAAGCCGGCGCAGTGAGGGCCGTGGGCTCGCCGTGCCCGCCGTGCCCTGCAGTCAGCTTGCTGGCAGTGGTGCTTCCCACACACACACTGCTAAAAACAACACCTTACACATTTGTTAGCCCATATGCTATTTCTTCCATTGCCACAGCTTGGTGATAAATAAACTCTCCAACCTCTAAGTCAAGTTCTTGGGAGCTGAAAGCAACCAAAAGACAGGAACTAACCCAGTCTTGTCAAGCCTTACCCACACACAAACCCCAGACTGACCTTTCCCTGTTCTTCTGGAAAACACGAAGATCTAGCTCCTGACAGAGCTGGAAATACCACTTTTTAGTCAAAACAGCATCTCTACAGATCAGCCTTAACTTTCAAACCATTAACATGAACTTCCATGTAGAGATGTCTATGGGTGTCACTGCAAACAACCCACGGGTCAGGCTGATGTTCTTAAACACGCAGAGCTCGCAGAAACAGTCTTTCACCTACGCAGCAAGGTTCAGTCAGCTCAAGGAACACAGCACCTCAGCTCAGGCTGCCTCGCTGCCTGCACGAGTACACACTGGATCACAAAGTTGCCATGGCATCGACTCCAGGACTGTGGTTAGACACACAAAATGTCTTTTTCCTACAGGCTCATATGGGAAGCTGAGCAACTTTGGCCATGAACCAAATATGTTCTGGCTCTAAAGGAGACATAATTCATCACCATTTGGACATTCCAATGGTTAGCTACACTGAGACAGCAAGGCAACCAGCACTTTAGAGCATCCCTGTACACGAAGCTCTAAATACAGCAGTGGCAGGAAGAAATTGCATTCGTGCTCACCTTGCTCACTGCATTACTTAATAACATGTTTTCCCAGCACTTAACCAGCAGATCAGGACGAATGGGAAAGGTGCATTTTTTGGCCACTGTATGTCAAACTACAGTGGGAGGAAATTTTCTAGGACCTAAGGTGTCCCATTTATTTCCCTTACTCCCTGGTTTTTCAATTTTATAAGCATCAGGCTATTTTTAAACAACAGCTATCAAAACCAGGAGCTAACACAGAATAAAGCTGCAGAACTCTGAAGGAGCCTGGACGAGTAAAACATGGAACACAGTCTAAACCAGTGAACCTCTTGCAAACTGTTCTTACACCCAGCACCCGCAGAAGCCCAAAGCAAGCCTCCCACATGCCCAACTGTTGGCTCTCCAAATGGTGCAGCAGCGCTGGCTCTGCCAGCAAACACCATCTGAGCAGAGCAGAGCAGAGGAGTGCCACTGCCACACTGCCCCAGGGTGAGGTGGGAGGGCAGAAAACAGGGTCAGGGACCCGGTCAGTGTCACACCGAACGAGACTCCAACCCCTCTGCCCCCCGGTGCCAAAAGACATCTCCAGTCACATTCCACTTCTGAAAGCAGAAATTTAGGAGCCACTTCACTCTCCAATATGCATCATGAGGCTATGGCAAACAAGTAATCGAAACTACTGAGAAACCAGAAAGTATGTCGAAAATACACCATTGTTAGTAACTTGTGTATTAAAAACAGATCAAATTATCATTTTATCATTTCATTTTTGAGCTCACAGCAGGAGTACAGATGACCTCGAGGGCAGGACCTTCTGTTCCAGCCGTCAAAACAAGGTCATTACCCGCAGACAGACACATGTCCTGCACCCCATTCCTGTCTCTGCCTGGGCACTGCCAGACCTTCACCCCGGGCACTGCCAGACCCTCACCCCGGGCACAGCCAGACCCAGCCCCAGGCACAGCCAGACCCTCACCCCGGGCACAGCCAGACCCAGA
>NW_008671957.1:0-204 GCF_000695815.1 Acanthisitta chloris | reverse complement strand
GCCCCGGCCCTGTCCTCCTGCTCCGGGGCCCTGGATCTGCCGCACAGCACACGCGGGACAGCCGGGGCGTGTGCCCCGTGCTCAGGGGGCTCTTCCTCGCGATCTACTACCAGAAACAACTACCCAGAGAGAAAGCAAGTTTTCCCGAAAGCAGCGTCCTTCCCTTTGCCCCAGTCCCTACTAATCAAGGCGTGAGAACCGCGG
>NW_008671956.1:0-6859 GCF_000695815.1 Acanthisitta chloris | reverse complement strand
TAGTTCTTCCTTCCCCAAAATGCTTCTATGTGCTTGAAGAACTAAAATCCTTTTTGTAGAAACCTACAACTTCTTCATGCTCTGTGAAAATCACCTGCCTAACCATTTTGCCAGTCAGTTTTGAAGACAGAAGAAAAAAATTGCTTCAGAAAAAAATAGTTTTTTCATGGAAAACCAAAACGAAACATAACAAAACATTTTTAATTCTATGGGAAGGTAAAAATTTTGGAGCACTGAAATGTCTGCTTCTGAATGTTTTTATTGTCATGTAAATTAATCTTCTCAGCCCATCTCTGATCAATGTACCTTCTCTAGAGAGTCTTCTGCTGTTGGCTGGTTGCAGGTCATGGCCAACTCACCAACTGGTGCTTTCTGGCTGCTTAAGCTGTGGGACAGTTTCCAGTGAGCAGGTCTGAAGGTGCATCCTGACCTTCCTTAAATCTTTAGCCTGGGAACACTTCAGCTCCCTCCAGCCTCCATCTGAAGGCAATCTGAGCACCTGGTCCACAGCATGGTCCCTCTGCACACCAGAAGCACTCCAGCCTGTGCTGTGGGTCCTTCCAGGCAGTTCTCCTGCTCCCTTGGTCAGACATATGGAGGAGGAATTTTGTTGAAAACAGCTTCTCGTGGCAAACACAGCTGCTGCAAAACATGGACGTTCCACAGAAAAATTATTTTTTAGTGAAAACCACTGAAATACGATAATTCACTTTAATCATGTTCTTTTCTACATACTGAACTGTGTCTTCAGGAGCCTTGTGATCTAGAAGCTGTTACTCCCCTTTGTCTCCTATGAAGCTTCCTAGAGAAAATACATTTTCTATGATTTACTGGAGACATCCTTTACTAGAGTGAAGAATGGCATTTCTTTATGAGAACACAGATATCATCTGATGAGATTGTCATTCTATTTCTCTTTTCCCCCCACTTATTAAACCATATTTCTGAGATGGAAGACTGGGACATCCAGGGCTGAAATTCATTCAGGCTTTACAAAGTACTGTGCCCAGTTCTGGGCCTGTCACTTCAAGAAAGACATTGTGGTGCTGGAGTGAGTCCAGAGAAGGGCAACAAAGCTGGTAAAGGGTCTACAGGGTAAGTCCTATGAGAAATGGCTGAGGGAGTTGAGGTTGTTTATCCTGGAGGAAAGGAGACTCAAGGGAGACCTCATTGCTCTCTACAACTACCTGAAAGGAGGCTGTAGCAAGGTAGGGGTCAGCCTCTTTCCCAGGATACTAGTGACAGGACCAGAGGGCATAGCCTCAGTCTGCACCAGGGGAGGTTCAGGTTGGACATCAGGAGAAAATTCTTCACAGAAAGGGTTGTTAAACATTGGAATGGACTGCCCAGGGAGGTGGTGGAATCACCATCCCTGGAGGTGTTCAAGAAACAACTGGACATGGCACTGATTGCCATGGTGTTTGGTCAAAGGTTGGATGTGACAGGACCAGAGGGCATAGCCTCAGTCTGCACCAGGGGAGGTTCAGGTTGGACATCAGGAGAAAATTCTTCACAGAAAGGGTTGTTAAACATTGGAATGGACTGCCCAGGGAGGTGGTGGAATCACCATCCCTGGAGGTGTTCAAGAAACAACTGGACATGGCACTGATTGCCATGGTGTTTGGTCAAAGGTTGGATTCTGATCTCAGAGGTCTTTTCCAACCTAATTCATTCTGAGATTAAATGCAACTATTGGAATGGACTGCCCAGGGAGGTGGTGGAATCACCATCCCTGGAGGTGTTCAAGAAACAACTGGACATGGCACTGATTGCCATGGTGTTTGGTCAAAGGTTGGATTCTGATCTCAGAGGTCTTTTCCAACCTAATTCATTCTGAGATTCTGTGAAATGCAACTCCTTTCACTCTTTAGTCAAACTAATCATTAGTTCATTAATATCCCCTTATTTCCTTGATGGGTGACTCACATCCAAGGCTGGAATGGAATATTTCAGTCTGACTCATCACTGTTTAAGTTCGGAATTGTTCCATCTCACGTTTTTTTTTGCAGCTACACTGCTAGTCTTTGCTTACTCACATTAATAGCTTTGCTATGGCCTCATGTCTCCCTCCTCAGTACCCACCTAGCATCTGTGGGCACAAGCCAATGTTTTGTGTCTGAGGCAGGCTGGAAGACTTACTGCCTCGTGCATGAAGGAGGAATCCTTGCTTCTCTGGAAAAGCCAGTTACAGCTTTACCACTCCTTGCTGCTGAGTGGATGCTACAGTTGATCTAAAAAAGCCTTGGAAGGTGCTTGAGAGTTGGAGCTCCTGGCAAGGCAAAGAAGTGGCAGTCACTCCCTGCCGCCTCCAAGAATTCACATTCTGCAAGGGGGATTTTCCTCTCATTTAAGCCTGAAAACATTCCTGAGAGGAACAGTTTGTCCTCAAGTTGGCATAATGTTGCATTAAACATTTGCCACTTACTGTTCTGCAAGCTGTTAAGCTTCCTGTGAAAGCAGTAAGATACCACAGAAGCACTCTCTTGTAAACACAGTCCTACATCATTTTATTAAAGTACTGTGGCAATACTTATCTGGGAACAAAACAAGGGGAAGTTGCATCACTATGTGGGCTGCAAATGAGACAAGGGGAACTGTTAGCCTAAATTAACACAGAAAAACAAATTATATTCAACCAGGAAGCCTTTTAAGAGGAAGAGTGTGTAGTAAAGAAAAAAATACAACTTCAATGCTAAACATAGGACATAGAGATAAAAAGAGAGGAAGGGTGTAATTTGAAAGTAGGCCTAATATGCAATTACAATGGAAATTAAAGAGAAGAAGAAAATCAATGGAAGTTTCAGTACACTCTGAAAAAGGCACAGAATGAAAGGAGAAATGTGCTTATTACAAAGATTCTGGACAACATTCCAAGTGAGCAAGAAGTCCCTTCTTTTCTAACTGTAAAAGGACACCAGCATCATACTTGGACACACGGGCCCCTTGCATTGCTGAGGCCACTGCCACATCCTTCCTCACTGAACTGTAGAGTTTATTTGCTGTCTTGAATCATAGCCCTATTTATTATGTGCTTTACAAGCTTCCTACTGCTAACCATCCAATTACAACACAAGAATTATCAGATAAAAGCAGATGAACATCACTCAGTAAATCTAGGAGGTCCTTTCTAGTCTAGCATCTCCATAAAAAATGGGAAAACACACTGAAACTTTATTGTTCACCATGACAGACATTGGTTGAAAACCACCTGTATCCTAACCACCACCATCTGCACCCTAAATGCAGTTTTTGCAGGTTTCTGGTTTTCTGACCTGATCTCAGTAAAAGTAGTAGAATTATAGTCCTGTACTTGTCTGTATCTCTGCAAAATGTGATCTGGTTGAAACTGCTCCAGAGGGGGCAAGTGACTTGTTGGAACAAACCAGTTTAAGTACTACAATATTTTACAGCAGATTAAACATGCCCAGAACCTCTCTGATACTGAAACTGGCTAGACCAGAATGTCCTAGAATGGACCAGAATATCAGCACTAGTGATCACTCTTTCTCTCCAAAGCATGGTAGACTTTCCAAACTGCCTAGAGGGAATAGCTTCTATTCTGTCCTCCCAAGCAGTGCCCAAGAACTGCTGGGAGGAGTCTGAGCTGATCCAGCCCAAACCAGGGACTAGGTTAATGATCTAGAACTACAGATGACTGAGTTTATTACTCTGGAAGATTTAGTGTAAGAGACACCTCTTGTGGCACTAACCTCAAGGAAGTCATGAGCAAGAATTAATCAGAGAACAATGGTTCTTTCAAGGATTTACTGCAAAAGCACACTAATTGGACTGCACAGTACAGAGGCAGAAAACAGATCAATACTACAGAAAGCAACCTCCTAAAGGAGCTCTTGTTCAGCAGAACACTGCTTGGAAGGGCAGACTCAGGACTGTAAGCACAGAAACTACTTTTGTCTGTTTCTACACCAAGACAGTTGAGTGCTGCAGAGGGGAAGGCTGAGGACAAGGGCATCCCTATTTACAGACAAGATTGCACCAGAAGTGCCTGACTTACATAAGCAATTTGTTCTCTTGTTTGTGTAAGCAATCTAGCTAGACCACAATTACCATCCTGAGTACTCAGGTGAAAAGTACTTGCAAGTCACTGTTCTGAGAAAATGCTCTGAAAAGCAGAGCCCAAGGCTGTGACATCGACCTCTGCATACCAGGACTGGATGCTGGTGAGTCATGGCACTCCTAAACCAGCAGCATTGGAGAAGCCCTTCATGACCAAACCCAGGAAAATTTATTGCTCTTAATTTGCAATAAACTCAGATTAAATTGACGTAACTGGGAGAAACTGACTCGTAACCTTTTTATAAGTGTCTTTTAAAATCTTATTTGTAAAGTAAATGCATCTTCTGTTTCTGAAATGATATAAATGAGTATTGCTTTTTTTTTCTAAATGAAGCAATGTTTCATTTCAGCCAGTAAAGGAGCCAAACCCTAGTTTCTTAGTACTTGGTCTGTGTCTGGCTGAGAAAATAATCGATACCCTTAAATCCTGCCCCAAATGAACTTTTGTGCAAACTTGCGTCTTACAGCACAACTGAGGATTTACATCTGAGTCAGATCCTGCCTGAAGCCACGACTGGATTTATGTTGCTCTAAGAGAGATCAGAGTTTGGACCCCTCCCTCTTGCTTGTTTTTTTTCATATGAAAACACCAACTCTGATTCTAAGCTGGACCACAGGATAAGCCCAAAACAACTTCTGCTATGTCAAGGGAGCTGGCCCGGGGTGGCAGCTGGATGGGGCTGAGCTGAGCAGCAGAGGCATGAGCAGGAGTAGGCTCAGCAGAGGAAGGAGGTGTTGCTAGGCAACGAAGGTAACCATGGCTACCTGCATCCCCTGCGGGCCGCGGGTTTCCGAGATTAGTCATCCATCTGGAAAAACACTTTAAAAAAATAAATAAAAATGAATGTGTCACAATGCAACACTGTCTGCATAAATGTTGTCGTAATGACAAGATGCAATTCAATAGACCTTACTTTACTAGGACCTGTTTGCTCCACCTCAAGACTTCAAGAGCTCTATGTCATAGAATTATAGAATCCAGATTGGTTTGGATTGGAAGAGACCTTAAGGGACATCTAGTTCTAAGGCCTCTACCATGAGCAGGGACACCTTCCACTATACCAAGTTACTCAAAGCTCCATCCCACCTGGCCTTGAGCACTTCCAGGGATGGGGCATGATTGCTCACTTTCAAACATTTCAGGCTGCAGCATTAGTGACACAACCAGCCTTATGGCCAAGGGTCCCATGTTTTTACACCCTTTGTTAGGGAAACACCCTGGAGTTTGAAATGCTCCAAGAAAAGCAGTAGAGTTCCTTTTCATATAAATTGCCCACTGAGATTGACTGTTCCTTCTCCAGAAAAGCAGCATTGGTGTTCAGTTGGTTCACATGATTGCTTGCTGATTAATATCAAAGTCACCAGTAATCATATGCCCACAAGTAATGCTCTCACACATGTCATCTTTCATGTGCTGGAGATTTACAGTCATCAAAGTCAGCTCAGAGAGAGGAACTCCATGGAGGCCACAGCAGCAGGGACAAAGAGCAGCCAGGGTCACCAGCACCTTCAGTGCAGCTCCTGAAGGAATGCAATTGTGTGAATACTTGCATGAATTTAACACAGCTAGAAAACTTCCAAAAACCTTGGCAGTCCATGGCCACTACACCCTGAGCAAAATCCCCTCCCTGTTCCAAGCCTGGGAACCCATTCAACCCTACACTTATGTGCCTTGTTGCACACATCACCTGAGATATTGGCATTACCAGCCTCTTTCCTACCACTTCTTTCACCTGATGCTAAATAGCTGAGTCAATAAAATCAATCTGTAGTTAGCATAGACATTCACAGGAGCATGGACTTGTCCTTGCACTCAGAGTGATTAGCTCAATCATTCCCTGTAGGGCCTTGTAAACAAATTATTGATTTCTGGCAGTTTGAGAGACTCTGATTAGAGTTTACAACAACAGTTCTCCTTATTTCATCAGAGGAAATTGTGAAAAACATATCAAGGAGCTCAGCTGGTAATTAAAAAGTAATTTTTCTTATCCTCTGTGATATGCTGGCTACTTTAAATATCAATGTAAAGAAAGAAGAAAATGAGGTAATAATGCACATGCTATGTATATTACCTATTTTGCCTTAATTAGTTTACTTTGTTTACCACTGGAATGAGGCAGGCCCTGTGACTTACTTTAATCTGCTTATTCAACTTCTTTATTAAAATCATGCTTTTCAGTTGTGATCACTAAGCCAAATAATACACAGTGTGAGCGAAAAGCTTATGAAAATCTGTATAAACTATTTTGATCAGTCTTAACCAAAAGTTGAATTTGGCTTCAAACAATGAGCCTTTTTTTTGCTATGAAGCCTTTTAGGAAATCCCACTGCAAATATTCTTAAGCTTAAATGGTAGCTACAGAGGATACCATTTGTATGCTCGAAACATTAAATTTGATTTACTATGCATTGTAAAAAACAGAGAAAGGGGGAAAAGATTTGTCTGACTCAGCCATACATTTGCAATACTGACACAGTCATAAACTACACTTTGATCAATCTTGTGGTTGGGCTTCAGTGATGTTGACTTCCTTGGACTAAAACATTTGGAAATAGCTCCATAATTTCATAGATTTTGCTTTGTGAAGTCTAAATATATATGCACATCTATACAGTGCCCTTGCAGACACACACACACAGAGTGGCACAGTTAGCAGAGATTCTGATTTAGCAATCCGTAAAAAGCTTTTCCTCAGTCAGAGATGTGAGGAAGGAACCAAGTGGTTCAAGCTCCAGCAATGCAAGATTTCATTGTAAATCATAGAATTATAGAATCAGCCAG
>NW_008671955.1:47810-52049 GCF_000695815.1 Acanthisitta chloris | reverse complement strand
TTAGATATATCTTCTGTTTAATAACTGTGTAGAGGCAACATTGATTCTTATTTATTTTGAGGAGGAGGGGGAAAAAAGACACAGAAACCCTCTGAGTGTTCATTTTGTGACTTTGAGCAAGAAGAATCGCCGCCTTTTTTCCTCCTCCTCAAGAGTTATGTGACCAAGTGTAACTTATTCTGGCCCAAGCTCAAAGATTAAACAAACAAAAAACCAACGTGGTTTTACGCGTGGAAGACAAAACACAGTGAGAAGTTCTTCTTGACTGAGATTTTAAGAATGTAGGCTTAGCATTAGTGTTCAGCTCTTTTATGACCTTCGATTGCTGCTCGTTGGGTTCCTATGGGTGTATGTTGTATCGCAAGATTATTTTTTTTAATGATAATGTTGGATGAGTTCTTTTTCGTTGTTGTTGTCGTTGTTGGTTTTTTTAACCATTTTTCCCCTTCTTGGACCAGTTTTACTTGTACATAGGTTTGAAGATTAAAAAGAATTTTTAAAAGACACAACTGGGGCAAAGACCTTTGACTTCTGCCCCATTTCCCCATTCCCCCAAATGGGAGGGATTTATTTTAAAAATTTTTTTTTGCTTTATTTATTTATTTATTTTCCCTATTCTGAAACTTTTCTCTCTCTCGTATTGCTGTGTGCATGTCAGACACCAGGGGGTGATGGCTGGGGAGGGGGGGAGGCAAGGGTGCAGGAGAGGGGGGCAGTTTTAATTGCATGACATTGCTGTAAATTAGTCTCTTTTGCTTTCGTTGTCTTTCCTGCCTCTGCCCTCTCTCTACTTCTCCTCCGAGCTCCCCTCCCATCACCCTCGTCCTTCTTTTCCCTCTTTTCTCTTCCCTTGTGTATAGATTTTGATGCTTCTGTTACATTGTACCTCTACAAAAGGCTGGGATTTCAATACAAGATAATAATAATAATTTAAAAAATACCTATATCAGCAAAACCCATGTGGTACAAGCAGGAAGGGGATTACTTACACAAGATATAAGAATAAACGAAAGCAATACCTCTTGTTATCCTTCCTATTTTGTACTTTGAAGACACACACGCGCGCACACACACATATACAGACACAAACTGACATTATTTAATGGTTTAAAATGGACAAAAAAATCTGATGTATCCCTTGTTAAATAACTGTGAGCAACTTTAGTTCAAAAACCAATAAATTCATTCAGTAAAGATACTAGCTGTTGAGTGTCCTGTTTATGTCCATGAAAACTAACTTCTCACCAGTGCCAGACCTGGTAAGTACCATGTCACGGCTTCCCACACCAGCAGAGCTGAAGACAGAAGTGGAACTAAGGCAGCAGCATCCTGGCCATGGACCAATGTCAGCTCCTCACAGCACTGGGGTCTGTAGTGCTGTGCCCACCGTGCTCCAGCCTCACAGCACTGACACACCACGGACAGGCGAAGAGCAAGGACAGCTCGATCCTCTAGGCATGGTTTTCTGCAGTAAAGTGTTGAAAAAGGTTAATCCGAATTTCAGAGCAATCACACCCCTTTAGATCTGGTCTGAATAGGGAAACCACTGTACGGAAAACTGTTGCTGCTTTGTGATTATTCTCATCTCTAACCTGAGCTTCTCACGTTGCTTCCAGATTTAGCAATAGGAAGGATTTCTCCACCCTCCCTGCCTGAAACACTTTCAGTCACATACACTTGAAAAAGCTGATCAGGTACGTCCCTGGCTCATGTGGGTCTGGGGTTTGGTTGGTTGGTTTGTCGGTCCGTGTGGCTGCTGGCTTGTCACACCTCTCCCTCAGCTTTTGGGTGTTTCTTTCCAACGGATTTGTAATTGCTTCCAGGTTCCCACAGCACCTGGCAATTCCCCTCCTGGGCTCCGACCTGGCTGCTGCATTCCTGGGCAAACCCAAGGCTTGTGCAGGTGCTTCCCACATGGCTGGGGACAGCGTGGCAGACCCAGACCCACAGCAGATCTGCAGCACCATCCCTGCAGCATCCTGGCCCTGAGCTCACTGCATCCCAGGCACCTCCAGACATGTCCCCTCTAGTTTCCCCTGCACAGAGCTCTGTGATAGGGTCTCCTAGCCAAGAGGCAGTGAGGGATGGTACCACCCACCAGGAAGGGTGGGAGAAAGGCTTCTGGAAGATTCGGTGGTGCTGCCTCTGCTGCAGGGATGCTCCTGCAAGGCGACACAAGGGTGGCAGCAAGGCTGTGAGTGGGACAGCTGCTGCCCTGCAGGGTATGGTGTGGTGTCCCTTTGCAGGCCCTGTGAGTCAGCAAAAGGCATAGTTGCTGCCCCACCACCTTCCTGTCGTTGTGGCCACTGCCCGTATCCTTGTGGGGAGCAGCTGGAGTTGCTCCCCAGGGGTTTGTTTCCCAGCCTCTCCCACTGGGCACCCTTGTGACTACCAGTGTGCAGGGAGGGTGCAGGCACAGGGAGGAGAAGGGTGTATCAGGTGTGCTGGAGCACATCGCAGGAGCTGTCACCTTTCAGTGGTGTCATGGGGATGGTTGTGCCATGTGACATCTTCCACTGCATCAGCATCTGGAGCTCTGTGTCATGCAGGTGCTGATAAAGCTCTGAAGCTTTCCAGGCAGGGGTGACAGAGGAGGTGGATCACAAGGACATCCCTGCTGCAGTAAGGCTCAGCAGAGTGCCAGACTCACAGCTGTGGCAGACTGTTTCCTGGGAGGCTGTGGTTTTGGCAGGCAGTGTCTCTGGGGACTGGTGTTCACACTAGCACCTGCTGCAGTGGTGGGGAGTCAAGGCTTGCACTGCAGATGGCATCCCCTGTGCATGCAGAGGGACACAGATGTGCTGGAAATCCCAAAGGTGTTTGTGCTGGAGGGGCAGAGAGGGACAGGAGTGCAATCACTTCAATGTCATGCATGTTATTCATACACTCTTATCTAGGAAAAAGCCAGAGTGTTTATAAGGTCTTTGGGGGATTTACTGGACTGCTAAAACCCAAGGGGAGTGGAGGAGCTGACAAAGATGAAAAGATGAGGAGAATCACAAGTGCTGCAGGATTTGGTCTCTGTAACACTAGAAACCCAGAGCTGGGAACTAGCTGTGTATCATTTGCAGCTCTGAAAGTGAAAGGGTTTGCTGGAGTGTAATACAGGGGAAATGGGATTTAACGGCAGTGTGGCAGCAGGTGTGTGCAGCTGCTTTATCTGTTTTGCTCTCTTCTGTTTTCAGACTGTTCATAAACTTCTATGATCTTTTTATGACTCCTGTAGTATCCACAGTTAACATCCTCAGTATTGCTAATTATGGTCTTTGAAAGTCATACGAAGAAAATAATGTTTGCAAAGGACCTTATGCTTAGGGTCTACCTGCATTTATTTTCCTGCTTGTTTAGCCATGTTATAACAGCCTCTAGCTACAGGATGTTATATTACCATCTGTAGTGCATGGGAGGGGCTGTACTTCTGAGTGAATTGAGTTTATATTTAAACTGTTCTGCAAAACATCCTTCTTGTTTTGTAGCTTAAATCTGAAGGCAAGTGGTAAATACAGCAGGGGGTTTTGGTATGTGATTGAGGTAGTTGGATTATCTCTGCTGTCAAGTGGGGGCTATTGTCCTCATCCAAACCCCACACCAGGTGATGGCTGTTGAGATGCTGTGAGCTGTGACACCTGCCCTTCACTTGCTGAGGTTCTGAGCTCTGCAGCTCTCTGGTTCTCTTGCAGTGCCCAGCTCCTTGGAATCAGTAACTAAAAAACTTACTGGGTTTAACATTATTGTTCCTGATTTCCTTTGGGTGAAACAACGCAGCGTGTGACCTTCCAAGTGGAAACTGAAGACAAGGCAAATATGTAAGACTCTAGTTGGCATTTTCTGTTTGTGTGCAAGTGGTTGTTAACTGTGTTTAGGTGTATGAATACATGAAAAATATATTTTTGCTCAAGGTGAATGGTTATTAATCGAGCCAGTACCTGATGTGCTATGTAAGTAATAGATTGTGTATAACATCCAATGAGCAGATGAGCCCATAGACATGAGGGTAAATCTCATTGCCACATGTCAGTAGCACAGTCTGTTTGGGGGCGAGAAAGAAGTTGGTTGTGTTGGAGAGCACTAATGCAAATTGTCCAAGCCTTGCAACTGATGCATGAAAATTTCCTCAGTAGTCAGGCTGGCTTTAATGAAAGTCATCTGATACAAATCACTGAGCTTTAATGGCTCACTCTAGGCATAGGCAAAGATAGCAAAACTCTGTAAGGCCTCTAGGTAGTGCTAATTCTGTGC
>NW_008671955.1:40055-47795 GCF_000695815.1 Acanthisitta chloris | reverse complement strand
CCTGCTGATTCAGACAGTACATTTCACCCAACAGACTTGGACATTTTCTTAAATACTGCAGCAGATTGCTCACAGGGATTGGTTTCTCCGTGGGAATCTGCAGGACAGGTCCTCCTACCTTTGTTTCGTTTCAGCTGTACATGATTGAATGTGAGTTCATTATAGAAGGGCAGAGTGTTTTGGTAGGGAAGAGATTTAGCTCTGAGTTTCTTATTATAGAAAACAACAGGGAGGGGAGAGAGACGCTTGTTTAAAAACTGGAAAGTGTCTTAGTTCTTTGTTGTACCCTTTAATCTTCTTATTTCATTTAAAACCACTTCAACAGCTGCAGCTTCTGCTTAATTTGGAGAACAAAACCCTAGTAGTTCAACTGTCTGGGGATACTTGAGGCCACAAGTGGAAGGGAAACCCACGTCGAGGGCAAGTCCTTTCTTCTTCTAAATGCACAACTTATTGTGTGGGTTATTTTTAGTGCTGTAATCTCACTGAGTGCTGCTGAGAGAAACTGTGCCAGGCAGGCTTTGAAGGGCTTGAGAAATGGGATTTCCTGTTCCACCGGCTCAGAGCTGACTCTTGCCATTGTCAGGAGCTATTATCGCCTTCTCACAGCCAAAACAGATAACACAGCTTCAAGGTCAGGGAAGACACAAGCGTTCATCAACAGCATTAGTGTAGGAAGAGTTTGCTTGCAGTCAGGGTGGGTGTTTCTGTGGCTGGTGTAGTCAGGGACCTCTGCCGGACCGAGAGGTCTACCCATGAATCACAGAAACATAAAACAATTGAGGCTGGAAGGAACCTGCTCAAAATAGGTTGCTCATTGTTTTTCTTCCAGTTGGGTTCTCAGTGTCTCCAAGGTGGTCACTACACACAACCTCTCTGGACAGCCTGTTCCAGAAACAGCTGCCGGAGGGAGGAGAGGAATTTAATTCTCTGTTTCTCAGCTTCTCACAGTCTTGCTCGTTGTTGCACCTTCTGTGGTGCTGCTCAGTGTTCTCTCTGGTGTGGGCATACCTGGATCTGGAAGGCAATACTGGTACCAGCCCTGGTAATGTGGCACATTTCTCTTGATGCTGTCCAGAACAGAAGGAAAACAGGTTGGTCTAGGGAAGCAGCAAGACTTGGTATGGGAAGCACATTTAGCTTCTAGGAAGAACTGTCAGAAAAAGCAGCTGTGCTTGCTGTAGGGTCTCATATACACTTGGAAAGTATTCACACTGAGACAGTGGCTTCAAATTGTAGTGTCTGTTCTGGATAGTTCCTCTGCAGGACATCCTTGTTCTTAAAGTAAACTCAGGTTTCAGAATGGATGAAACTAAGCTGAAGCAAGGCCCTCCTGACTCACACTGGAGTTACTTGGAATTAGATTCCAGCATTATGCTATTTGTGACAATTGGCTCGGTCAAGTCTCGTTATTTATAAGTAGCACAGTGGGATGGTGATTTCTCTCCTGTCTGAAGCAAATTACTGTGATGGTTCTGATCTGGTTTATTGAACCATGCTGTTCACAATTAGGTGCAAGAATGTATCGGGGAATGTAGTGGAGATGAATTCATTAGAGATGCTTTGAAGATATGAGAAAAGCTGTTTGTAAGACTGTTACAGATGGAGTCCTGGCTGAGACCTCACATCACTTTATGGGAATGCTTATGGACTCCAATTCACAGAGGGTTTCTAATCTATACTCTCGTGCATTAATGCAGTGTAGGAAGTTGTTTCTCTCTGCCCAGGAGCCTTCAGTTTTAGCACAAAGTCGCACAATGAGAGTAGAAATGGGCGTGGAGTAGGTAGAGAATGTGTTTACAGAAGAGCATTAAAAAATAAGGCTTTGGGACTAAAGTCTGGTCCTCATCTGCTGAGCTTTAGGCCAGTGTTTTGGTGGGCTGTGACACCTCTCTGCAGCAGGGCCTCTGTGTAGGATGGTGGAAAGAGTAGGATGATGGAAAGAGTAGGATGGTGGGAAGAGGGCTGGGCTGGGAGCACAGTGTCCTGACTTTGGCTTTTGCTGGCTGTGTGGCAGTGGCAGCTCCCCTTTCTTATCATAAGAAGCTGAGGAAGGCAGCAGCACCTCCTTTGCAAAGACCGTGGAGGATGACTTTTAAATGCATAGTGTAAAAAGTAGGTACTTTTGTCAGACTATTCCTGATTTACCAGTTGAGCAGAATCAAGGCATTGAACAGGAAACTCTTCCGTCTGAAACAGCCAGTGGATCCCTGAAGCCTCTGGCTTCTGATAGAGACTTCTCAATGTGAACTATGCAGATACTGTTAGATACTTCATGTCAGAATCAAGCACATTCTTTTGCTTGCACCCAGGTAGCTCAAAAATGCATGGAATGACCCTGTGTAAAGGAGACCTGGACAAAGCACAGAGGTCCATGGTACATGGTGTGCTTGGTAGAGTCCTGGCTTTTTTTTTTTTCCTAAAGTTTGTTTTCTTCTGAAGTTTGTTCTCCTACAGGGGATCCAAGAACAGATTCAAATAGCAACCTTAACCATTCAGTGTGAAGGCATTTATTTGCCAGACACCTGGATGGCACAACCATGATGGCTTTGTCAGTACTTTACAGAGGGGACTGAAATCTTAACTGGGCTGAATAAGGGCAGTAAAGCAGGATGCCTCGTGCTCTGCTGAGGCTGTAAGTGAGAGCAGGTATGTAAGAGAGACAGCACAACTCTTCCCTTCATTGCCCCTTGCTTTGTATTGAATGCATAACATAAGGGGAGGCTAAATAGTTCATAATTTACAGATGTAAAATAGATTCTGTGCAGTCTGATGTCAGAGCTGGTGGTTTTCCTGGTGCTGACTGCACCAGTCTTGGGTGTTACAGAGCTGTGGGAGGGCCCCACCAGACACATCTGGCAGAGACCTGTATTGGCTGAATTGCACTCAAAGAAAGAGGTGAAAGTCCATGCTGCTATTTCCTGGTTTCTAATTTAGATTTAGTTTAGCTTGCTAGGGCTTGGTGCTGCATGTGACTGTGCTCAGAGACAGCAATGAAGGAGTCAATGCTCAGTTTGAGACCATATTGCAATGGTAGGGAGACCTGACTAGAGTGGGATCGGTTTGCTGCTCTATTAAGTTCCCTGTCCATCTTTATCTTCTGCAACTGTGTTTTTCACTGGTGAAGTGCCAGATTCTTTCCTGTCCTCTGCACTGGAGTGAGGGACCTGTGGAAGGTGCCATCCCAGTACTGGTCTGCTAGACAAGAGCAGAGCCCCATGGAGCATGCATGAATGCACACTTGGGACAGGCTTGTGGTGGCAACAATGCCTTTGAGAAGCCAAGTTCTTTGGTTCCAGATGTGCCAGTGCCCTGATTAGCATGTGTTTTGCTTGCCAGGGTAACCCTGCTCTGTACATTGCTACTAACATGGCATATCACATAGGTAGGTAGGTGATTTACCAGCACAGGATTATGTTATTCACCTGCTCAAATTTTTTTCTACTATTATGCTGCATTTTATCTGCTTTCCCTGATTCTCTGCTAGTCTTAATTGTCATCCATGTACAAATAATGAGTCAGCAGTTGCTGACTAGGTAAATGTTGTCCTCGGCATTTTGACCACGTATGCATTGGTTTGACAGCAAGAAAATGAAGCAGGAGCAGCCCTTGTAATTGGGACTGTGAAGGTAAGACCTCACCTGGTCCTTCTGAAAGCATCAGGCTCCTTTGTCCTCCCCTGAGGACAAGAGTTTGGACAGCCACACTGCAGAACATCGATGAGAACAAGAGGAGCCAACTTCAAGTTGCACCTGGGAGGTTTAGATTGGATACTAGAAAAATTTCTTCACTGCAATGGTTGTCAGGCATTGGAACAGGGCAAGTGGTGGAATCACCTACCCTGAAGGGATTTAAAAGACGTGGTTTAGCGGTGAACCTGGTTAATGACTGTTAGGTTAATGATTGGACTTGATCTTGGAGGTCTTTTCCAACCTTAGTGATTCTCTGACTCTCTGACCGTCTCATGTAGCAGTGTGAGTGGTTGGGTGCTGGGAGCCCTGGGAATAGTACAGCAGCCACCCTGCCAGCCCTAGAAACAGACCTGAGGGAGTGTGGATCCTCTTGGACAGCAGGTCCTGCTGTGGGGGTGGAGCAGGAGGGCCAGCTCCATGAGTTTGTGCCTCTCATATAGGGGGATATTGCCCTCATTATGTGTCTGATGACAGTGTGTGCAGTGCATGTATTTTGTGACACTTGGCAATGCAGAGGGTGAAGGGGAAGAGGAGGAGGCCTGTGACAGAGCTGAGATCTGTTTCTTTGCCTAAAACTGATAAACTTGGTGACTTTGGCCACGCTGCTTCATCCTACTGTCTTTCTCTATGTGTTGTCTCCTTCAAATACCTTGTCAGCTGCTCTATAAGGCCTTCAGCAGAAGGATTACAGCTTAGTCTGGGAATGATGTTTGGCTTTGGCCTTAATGCAGCCTTTCAATGCTGCTGTTATCCAAATAATAAATATTGCAAAGTATCCAGGCCCTGAAGGGAGCCTTTGAGAAAGATGGAGAGAGACTGTTTGCAAAAGCATGTAGTGACAAGACAAGGGGGAATGGCTTCAAACTGAGAGGGCAGGTTTAGATTAGATATTAGGAAGAAATTCTTTCCTGTGAGGATGGGGAGCCACTGGAACAGTTTGCCCAGAGAAGCTGTGGATGCCTCATCCCTGGCAGTGTTCAAGGTCAGGTTGGATGGGGCTTGGGGCAACCTGGTCTAGTGGAAGGTGTCCCTGCCTATGGAAAGGGTGTTGGAACTAAATGATCTTTGAAGTCTCTTCCAGCCCAGGTCATTCTATGATTCTATGATCTCTGATTTATTTTGCTGCACTAAGCCATGAAGAAGCAAGGCAGAATGTCTGACAGTAATCCTCATGGTCAGCCTAGTATCTCCTTTTCTTGCAGCAGGAACATGCAGCTTACTGCTTTTCCTATAAGTGCCAAAAGCAGAGAGTGCAGACACGTGTCTGCTGAGAGGCTGGAAACAACCCTCTCAGAGATGCCTGAGCTTGCTGTAAATGAGCTGGTTTGGGTGTGGGAAGTGGTTGAGTTATGTTAGCTGGCACAGCTCCAGGCTAATGCAGCTCTACTGGATCCAGTACCCAAGGCAGCTTGTTGGCAGGTGCTTCAGGTATCCCTGTGTGGTGCAGAACTGATTTGCTCACCTCTGCTTCAGAGTTTCCATAGCTGAAGTGTCTGTGTATTTGAGGCAGCATAGGCATACTCCTAGGCTTAGAGGTGCCTTCCTCCTTGGCTGGGTAAATTGTAACAGTCTTTCACTTAAGACAATCCAAAATAAGAAGCCTAGACTAAATCGGGGCATGGATCAGTAGGCATATGTGTACCTACTACAAGCCTGACCAGCTAGTGGTTTTCTTGTTCCCTGAAAAGGCCTGGCACACATAAGGTTTGTATCCTTGCAGCAAATAGGGAAGCACATGGGTAGAGAGAGAATGAGCAGGTTCTCTGTCTGATGAAGGTTCCTCTGATACCACTAGGACTCCAGGTGGCATGGCCACAGCTGTGCTGCAGCACAGTGCTCTGTGTGCTCACCACACAGTACCCCCCCTTGAGAGCTCAGTCATTGAGGGTGAGGGTGCTACACCAGATCTTGTTTAGATACCAGGTGGTGTGAGAGAGCTATTTGGATTTCCAAATAGAGTGGGTTTAGTGGTTAGTTCAGGTACTGTGGCTGAGATTTTGAAGCCTGACTTAAGTTTTTCCTGCTGTTCTATGGGAACACAGCTAAGCAATCCTCACATCCCCTGAAAATCTGGTGTTACTGTAGTGCTTGCAGTACCTGAACTAAGCCCTGAACTCTGGTATCTGCAAGTCAGTGAGAGAAAAGAGGATGATAACAGAGACTCTGACTTGAGTATAGATCTTGCTGTGCCTGTGCAATCCCCAGCCAAGCCATGCTGTGCTCCGGCTTGGCTTCGATCCTGCTGTGCAGCAGGAACACAGTGCCTGTCTCTGCAGCAGGAACACACTATTACCTGGCTCTGCAGCCTCTTTGTACCAGTGTGCAGACAAGTTCCACATGCTTGGGGTGTCCTGCAGAGTACATGCCCATACACTGCACTGCCCTTGCACCAGGGCAGTGCATCAGCTGAGGTGATGGTTTAAAGGAGGCAGTGAAAAACACAGTCTTAGACCAGGTGAGGCCATCCTTCTAAGGAGCACATGGAGACTGTGTGCATTTCTGGCCCTGTCCTAGGAGAAGGGAGTTGTAGGAAGTAGCACTTTCCCACCCATTTCTGGCCCTGTCCTAGGAGAAGGGAGTTGTAGGAAGTATCACTTTCCCATAGTCACTGCCCCAACAGGGAGTTGTATGTGTCAATTTGGGCAATTGACACACAAATCAACACTGAGGGAAGGAGGAATGAGTATGTACTGCTTGATATTTAAGAGAGGACCAATAATGTCTGTGATTTATGCATTAGAAAAGACTGAGGTGATTCAAATCAACATGGCAATGGCAGTGAGACATAGAAAGGGAACTCAAAAATATTTCAAGGTGGATTGGTAGTTTTTGCTTCAGCTGATATCTGTACAGGGCCAATGGCATTGTTGGGTTAAACTAACTGTGGATGTAACCCTGAATTAGCAAAGGTTCTGGCTCGAGGTTCCACTTCTGTGTTGCTGTTCATGACCTTCACTGTGTTGTGTGCTCAGCTCAGTTCAGAGTATTACAACCCACACAGCTGCTGGATTAGCAGATAGTTCCAGGGAAAACAGTTGGGTTTTGGCTTAGCTGTCGACTTCAGGTGCAGAACAAAATGGTGTTGCTCAGGGAGAATTCCCTCAGCAATGTTGTGAAATAAGGGATTCATTTGGACTGTTGTGGCTTGTGAGACCTGAGAGTTCAGAGCCATGGGTTGCACTGTTCCCTTCAGACCCTGAGATGTAGAGACTCAGAAATGCAAGTGGTCTTGTTGTAAACCACTCAGCTTTAGCCCAGTTTCTATCATGGTCTACCCTGAAAAAATGAAAACATTGAGAAAATTCTCAGTTTTAAGTGCAGTTTTAATTAAGTTTGATGCACCAACTCTAGCTTTTAATCCTGTGACTAGCAGGTAGGGCTTGGTTTTGGCTAGTGACCTAACCAAGGGTCAGCTACAGACATATTTTTTTTTTAATAATCTGAAAAATAGTTCTGCCAGATATATTTGGAAGCATGTGGACTGTGGGATCATGCAGAGGTGTGAAAGCACATACAGCCCTGATGTCCAGTTTCAGTGGAGCTGCACTGCAAATTTGCTATAGAGAAAGGGATGAAAGGATGCCTGACAACATCTGTTAGCCAGAACGAAGTGGACTGCTGCCAAAGGATCTCATTTGGGAAAAGGAGACAGAGAGCTTTGTCCCCCTAAGTTGTGCTGTCTGTAGTGCAAAGGGCTAGCTACTTGTTGAGCCAGATGTGTAGCTGGTGCTTGGTCTCTGGTTCCTTGACCCCAGTCTGTGTTCATGTGCAGTTTCTGCTTGCACTTGGGCAGAGTCAGCCACAAGCTCTAGAGCAGCACTGGCTGTGTCCAACATGAGGAAAAGGAGACAGAGAGCTTTGTCCCCCTAAGTTGTGCTGTCTGTAGTGCAAAGGGCTAGCTACTTGTTGAGCCAGATGTGTAGCTGGTGCTTGGTCTCTGGTTCCTTGACCCCAGTCTGTGTTCATGTGCAGTTTCTGCTTGCACTTGGGCAGAGTCAGCCACAAGCTCTAGAGCAGCACTGGCTGTGTCCAACATGATATCACAGCC
>NW_008671955.1:738-40037 GCF_000695815.1 Acanthisitta chloris | reverse complement strand
GGGTAGAACCAGATGTCATTGGTGTCACTTGAAAGTACAAACAGTGTGTTTTGCATCTTATTTATGTATTTTGCACGAGCCTAAACTTCCCAGTCTGTCTGTTGCTTCCACAGCAGCTGCTGATCCACTCTCCACACGAAAGGGGTGGAGAAACAGGGTTCCTTTTGTAGCATGCAAAAATCCTGTAGAGAGACAGAATACAGTGTCACCCATTGCATTTTGTGTGAAGGCAGCTGATCAGTTGTGCTGCAGTGCTTTTGTGTCAGGCCTTGTACTCTGCCCTGCTGATTAGTTGGCGTGGAGAAGAACAATGGCTAGAACAGGCTCTTCCTCAATGAGGACAGGAAAGCAAAGACACTGTCTTTCCTCTTTGCTTCCTAAAGAATTTTACAAGCTGTATCACTGTCAGTGCCTGCTGACCAGCCTGCTGTCAGTGGTGCTGTGCAGGGGCAGGAGAGGAGGAGAGAGAGGTGTGGATATGCCTCTCTAGCCTGTGTAGCTTCTACATAGCTTTGCAGAGCATTCAGTCTTGGTGTGACAGGGTCTGTTTGCATGAGGAGAAGGGAAAGGTTGAGTAGAGCCCACTACCACAGGAGCCTGGACACATAACTACTGTGGTATATTACTGAGATGGGTTTCAGTAGCACATGAAAGCTACAAGTCTGTTGTCACATTCTTTGATAGTGCAGCAAGGGACAGCTTTCTCCATGTAGGTGTGCTACACAAGGAGAAGTAAAAGAGGTATCTGCTGTCCACTTCATGCAGATTCAGGATCTGAAATGAAGAGCAATTCAGTGATTCTCTCAAAGGAGCTCTGGCTTGGTACCTGACTAGAGACAGCATGTTACAGTGAGCAGGTCTAAACCTCCTCAATGACTTATCCCTAAAGATGGGTTGTTCCTTTCTCAGCGCATCACTTTAGCTCTTTTCCGATACAAATGCTGTATTTCTTTCTTTGATAATGAAAGAAAAGTTGTTTAGGCATTTCTTGTCTTTCTTGTGGTATAGCACCAAGATCCAGCATGATATCTGCCAACTGAGAGACTGCAGAGGAAGTCTGGAGCATGCAGACTGTCCCACTTGTACAAGCAGTGGAAGCAGTGCCCACATTTTGGAAGGACATTGAGGCACTGGAGTGAGTCCAGCCAAGGGCAACAAGGCTTAAAAAAAGGTCTGGAACACGTTGTCTGAGGAAGGGCTGAGGGAATTGGGTTTGTTTAGCCTTGAGAAGAGGCTCAGGGTGACCTCATGGCTCTCTACAACTACCTGAAAGGAGGTTGTAGAGAGGTGGGGGTTGGTCTCTCCTGCCATGGCTGCAGGGAGAGGAATAGAGGGAATGGCCTTGAGCTGAGACAGGGGAGACTCAGAGTAGATGTTAGGACAAATGTTTTCCCTGTTAGGTTGGTCAGGCACCCAGGGAGGTGGTGGAGTCACCATCCCTGGAAGTGTTGAAGAGGCATCTGGATCTGGTGCTGGAGAATATGGTTTAGGGGCTCCAGCAGTGACAGGTCAATGGTTGGACTAGATGATCTTAGAGGTCTCCTCCAACCTTTATGATTCTATGATTCTATGAATATGTAATCTGTGGGAAATTCTGAGCTCTCTGACCCTTTGTTTCCGGGGTCTTTTATGGGTGTGTGTTCTTGTGTAGGTCCTTTAGCATCTAGTAACATGTGAGCACAGACCATAATTTTTTCCTTACTTGGGAAGTTTAAGGGTTCATTTACAGGCTCTTTCTCCCCTTCCAATAGTTTATTGTTTTTGCAAAAAATTGTAAAAGCTTTCTAACTGATTCAAAACTCCTACCTGTCTTTCAGGTTTATTAAAATCAGGCAACAGTTCAAAAGTTAGAGGTAAGCAAGAAAAAGGGACAGGGAGATGGAGTTTTGCTTAAGCTTTTTTCATTTGAGATCCCTGGCTTTAAAAAGAGCCCCTGTTTTTATTTCTTGGGCCAGAAGCCTTTCACTGCAAAATAAAGCAATGCTGTTGTAAACCACCTGAGTTAGTTATTTATCTGAGGATTAGAAATGAATGTTAATCCAGTAATAACAGATAATTAAACGGTTATAATGGGGGGTTTAATCTCTCTTCTCCAGATGTAGTTTCACTTTTTGCCTTCATCAGGGAGATTATAATGGAGTGCAGAGGGCTTCTAATCCAATCAAAATTCCTTGATGGATTGGAATATTTATCGTGCTTTCACATTTGAGCAGTGGTTACACCACAAGATGAACTTCATTCACAGAGTTGCCATCTTGTTATTAAATTCAGCATAGTGGTTTGCTGTAGGCTGGAAAAAGGTGATTCCAGGGTAAGTGATCTCCACAAGGGTCCATGAATGCCTGTGTGGCAGGGCTGGCTTTGGGAAGATGTCAAACCAGTGGGAGTCCACAAAACCAGCACTCAGGTCCTGTCCAGTCCTAACAGCACCCATAGGCTCCTGGCAGTTCTGAGTTGGCTTCTGAGCACAAACTGATCAAGGAGACACTGAGTGACAAAGAGCAGTGACAGCTGATCTCAGGCTGCATTCCCATGGGGGTCTGCAAAATGCCTGTTCCCTCCTCAGTGGCTCTGCCTGGGCTGCTTGTCTGCACACACAGCACAGTGCAGTTCCCTTTGCCAGGAGGCCCAATAGCTGCTCAACAAGGAGGTTCAGACTCAGCTCTGCTTGGCATGGAGCAAGGCAGGTACTGATCCTTCCCTGAGCACCTGCAGTATGTCTTAAGTGTGGCTTTCCATCATGGTGTGCAGTGGGGAGTTTGTGGCTGGGAGGGCAGGGTACAAACGTGCCCTGTATCTCTGTGCTCTGCATCCCTTGAGGAATTGCTCCAGCTACAAGAGGTCAGGCTTTGAGAGTCAGGGGGCACCATGCAGTCTTATGGTGCCTCAGTGCTGACTTTGTGGAAGCTTGAGCTGATCTGCCTTAAGCCCTGAACTCTAGTAGTGGATTTGTAGTTGAAAACCTCATGTGGAAGGAGCCTGTCCAGCTGCCATTGTGTGTTTGCTTTCTTTTGCTCTACAGATTTTGTGATTCTTCCCAAGTGTCTTGGCTTGTGATTTCTTTGTCAACAGGATGACTACCTTCCTGCCATCCACTTCCTAATGTCATCCTCTGGGAGTGAAATGAGGGACATCATGCACAAACCTTACTGGATCAATAGATGCAAATTCAAGGGGATACTGGTTCTTTGCTCATCTGCAGACAGCAACTGCCACTGGTACAGTAATGAATGAACAGTGATGATATTGAGGGCCTGATGCACATCTCATTTTAAGATTTGCTAGGAGCTACTTGTCCATGCTGCAGTTCTCACGTGCTGGAACTGCAATGCTCTGATCACAGCACAGCATCTGTACTGTAGATTTTGTTTAAATCAGTTTCAAACTGGTAAGGTTATTCAAATCTATGTAGTATTATTTGGCTCTCTCGAAATGTTCTTTAAGTAGCTGAAGTTCTCACAGTTCTGCTGTAGTGGGTACAGCTGGTCTTCAGGCACAATTTGGCTTCTGCTTCTTGCAGTTACTCCTGCTAAGGCAGATTTTATAGCCACAAGGATCCAAATTAACCTTCCTAAATTGCTGAGTGTCAGTAAACCTGGCTGAAAAGGACACAGAGTTCTTTCTGTTATGGGTTTTATATAGATTTCAGGTAACTGTAAAAATATTGGGACTATTCAATGTCACTTTCCTGTTCTGGATTATACTTTTTAAGTGTAGCCAAGCACAGGGTTGTCCTTATTCACAAAACTAAGTTGTTTAACTAGGCAGGTGTAGGTATTCCAGCTGTATGCAATACCAGTGTCTCCAAATCTGTTACAGAGCACTTTAAAAATCAATGTTATTTCCACCTTGCAGAGTAAAATTACCTTTTGCATTTATTCATCCAAAACCAGACATGCTGTCTGTCCCTCTACACTCTGTCTTGACAAGATCAGTAAAGACTCTAGCATTAACTCATAATAAAACTAAGCAAAACACTCAGGGTGGCCAAGACAGACGTGGGATGGATTTCTGCATTAATAGCTTTTTCATTGTCTTGACTTTACACGAGAGAGGTAACTCTTCCACCTAAGCATTGAAGCTTAGGAACAGAAAGAATATTCCTTGAGATGATTTGGGGAATGAAACCTATGGAAATCAGTTTTTTTGTGTTTGATAGTTTATCAAGTGCAATTAAGAAGAGTGGGAAAAATGTAATTTAGGAAATTGCACCTGCTTGGAATTAGAGCTTTAGGAAAAATTGAAAGGAATTCGGTCCACACAGAAAGCAGCAGAACAGGACTCTGTAACTGCCTTACAGGGTCTGATGAGTATGCAGTGCTGGAGAGCTGTGCAGCCTTTCTTTTCTTTACCAGACTGAGGATTCACCTTCAATTCCTTGTGCACTGGCATTAAAGCCCTTTTGGGAGAACCCTGGACAACTTCATCAGTTCAGCGTAGTAGTTAAATTAGTGGTTGGTACCCAGGAGCAGTTTGTTTTCCCTGTTTAGGTTGCTTTTTGCAGTCCTTGAGGGCAGCACTTGCTTCAGGGCAGGTATCTTCTGAGCCTCACTGATGTCAGGTTGGAGCAGCAGATTCACAGCAGCTGAAGTCCTTTGTGAGATGGCATTTGCCCTTTCTGTATCTGAGCTGACACTGCAGAGAGTTGCTCTCCACTGTGTGCAAAGCCTGTCTAGCCCAGGCTTTTTCTACTCTTTGGAATTTTTAAGTACAGCTAGTCCTTTTTTTCTGCTTTATTTTGTTGGGGTTTGGGGGATTTTTTTTTTCTTTTTTTGTTGGCTAGACAAAGCTCTCTGAATGTTCTCTCATCTGAGTGCTTGGCCACAACAATTTCTGTTTTCTCTGAGTCACATGCTAACCTAGCTTTGAAAAGTCTTATTGTTCACATCAGCTGTCACAACCAGAACAGTGAAAAGAATAGAGATCCCATTAGCACACTGAGGGGTTTTTTTTGCCAGCTGTTTGGTGTTTTTCTCACTTTACATCATCAGTTCCATTGGGAGTATTGGGGTTTGGCTGTACTGTATACAGCTGTAACATGTAAAGATAGCACATCTGTCTTGAAATCCTTCAGGTATTCAGCACTGATGTATTCTGAGAGAGATATAGACTGATATTTATATTTATCCATATATCAGCACTGATATATATATAGATATAGATATATATAGATACACATCCAGGCACTAGTATTGGCCCAGCTGCATAGGTAACTTAGCCATACTGACCTCTGTGCTGCAACCAGGCAAGAGAACTAGATTTAAACAGCCTGGTGTTGCTACAGACACATACATTGGTTTCATTTATTTAGTAGGTTTGAACAGAACAAAACAACAACCTATTCCTCTGTCTGCAGTTTAGATAATGGAATTGTACTTCTGGATTCAAGTCTTTCTGTTAGCAGTTGAAGTGGTGAGCTAAGGATTGGCTGGGACAAGTTACATGACAAATGTGAGCAAGGACTTGTTTGCTGCAGCGCAGCTTTGGGTGAGATCAGCATGCTTAGCAAGCTCCACAAAGCTGGTTTGTTCTCTTATGGGATTGCTTATTTCTGTGACAGTCCTTCAGTCTTTTGTAAATGTGCAGGAGCTAATTGTCCCTTGACAGCATCCACCTTTAGCCCCCAGTCACTCCCAGGAGCATCCTGGTATGCATGTTTGGCCAGAACTGCTGGTACCTCAGTGCCAGAACCCCAGATCTTCTTTTCAGCAGTGTTCCATAAGAAGCAAGGTGATAGTCTTAAAATTCTTGGTTGAAAGGTTGTTACTTATATATAAAATGACTGTGCTCTATGGGAATCTCAGACCTCAGACTTCCTAACTCTCTGCAGTTCTCAGGTGAGAAAGCTCTGATTTTGCTGGGTTGAAGCATAAGATGCACAACTCAATTTACAGCTTGCCACTTGAGGACCTTTCTTAGGGCTGGGGTGAAGCTGGTCCTGTGATCTCTACACAGCTTCATTGCCTTGAGGTTAAAGTAGATAAAGGTGTCTGTTTCTCTGTGTGGAAGACTTGACACTGTCCCTGGGCTCCATTCCCTGAAGGGGCAGAGGTAGCACATGTAACTGCTGCAAGCTGCTGACTTTGGTGCTTGTTTACCTGCTGCTGGCATTTATTCCCATCTATTGTATTTACAGGCAGTTATGCTTGGATTTCCAAAGGATGCAGCAGCTTCCAAGATTTACGGATAATGACAAAATGGGGGGAGAAACTGTTGCTCTGACAGAGCTTTAAACAGTTTACAAAGCACATTTAAAGCAGCAATATGACAATTCCCTCAGTGGTAGAAGACCTAAGCTGCCTTCTGGATACCTGGGAATTCAGGCTCAGTGCTTAGTGTGGGTTGTCAGTGACATATTGCAAGTCCAGGAAGTCACTGGCAAGTTTGGAAGGCTTAGTGGCTCTTCTGTATCTAATGTTACTACAGCATAATTCAGTAACCTCTGAAATATGCTCAGATGCCTTCAGCCTGAGCTTTATAGTAACGTTTACTCCTGACATGAAGAACATTAGTGTTGGCACTGTTTCAGTGTTTTCCTTATTCCCACTGCTAAACCCAACAAGATAGGCTACACTAAAATAGGATTCATTATTTGTGTTCTTGTTAACTGCTTGTAACATATAAAGCCATTACCCTGCTAGATGAAGCATCTATGCTTTCAGGAATATCAAATGCCTGCAGAGTGAACTCGGGACAGCTGCCATGAACAACAGCAGGGCTCTTCCAGAGGTAACGTGGTACTTTGCTGTTCTCCTGGGAGCTGAATTAGTGCTTCACTGCTTTGTGCCAACACGTGTGTTCTCAGACTTCCCACAAGGTTCTGCCAGTCCTACAGGAAGCTAAGGCACAATCAACCTCACATTTGATCTAGACACCGCTGTTAATGAAACTTAAGAGTTGTAGCTAGGTCCGTCTTTCCAGGGTTGAGCTGCCTCTTGTTCAAGTCAAACCTTTCTCTAATGTGTATCACTGCTAAATGCTCTTTTAGAGCAGACTACTGCAAATACATTTTTACAGGTAGATCATAAATTACCAGAAATTACTTGGGTTTAGGGTGTTGCTCTTTCTCTTTGTTTCTTACCTTGAACTCTAGACTGTATGTTCTCAGGGCATTACAAATGGCACTGCTCTGACTGCTTCTGGGGACCTCTGGTTTCCTCTTCTGATGTTAGTGTAAGGAATTGGAATGGAAAGGCTTACATCAGCATGAATGGATATTGAAGGGGAATATTTGCCTGGATATGGAGGCTGTAGCACAAGGAGGTGGCGGGGAAGGAGTGCTCTTGAACAGCCTGTGTGAACAGCTGAGCAGGTTAGTGAGATTTCAGCACATTTGCCTGCAGGTTCACAAGGTACCCAAAATATGGAAACAAACAACACAGAACAACTCTGGCATCAAAAAAATTGAGGCTGTTTTCGCTCACTCACTCACTCCCTCCCTCCTCCACTTCCTTTCTCCTGTGCTCATGCCTTTTTGCTCTTTATTTCCCTAACTTTTATAGCAGAAAGAGCACTTGCTCTTTTCCTCACTTGCACATATTCAGGCCAGGTCAGCTATTAATGTTGTATATACCTCAGAATAATGACCAAAACTGGTAACAAACAATTCTCAGAGGTTGTCACAAACCTGATAGGAGCAAAACTGCAAGCAAAATTTGGCACTTTTCCAATTGGAAATGGTGACTGCAAGAATTCAATGGAAAGGTGGAGGAAAGAGAGTGGTATCACTGTCCAGACACAACAGTGATACAATGTCTCCTGTACAGAGATGTCGTGATACAGAATTTGCTGCAAGACACCCAGGAACCCATCGCATTTGCAGAACAGATGTATGTAAACAGGAAACTCGCTCCTTTCCAAGTGTTTATCTTCGGAGCGCTTATCTTCAGATTTACCTGGGGAGGTGGTTCCTAAGGCTACTGGAAAAAGCAAGGAATAGATTATAAATGTAAGATTACAGGGTGGAAGACAACCCATTATTTACCAAGCTGGCTTCTCAGCCAACAGCATCCAGTGGTGAAAGGGAGGCTGGAGGGGCAGAGTCTGCCGACTTTTGACGCTGCAAACACAAAACCAAAGCTTGTGGCTGATAGATTTGTTTTTATTATTATAGAACAGATGAACTAAAATAAGCCAACAATATAATTTTATGCCAACAGCCATCTTTCTAGCACAGGCGGTGACTGACTCAATGTACCCTTCTCCCCCCCTCCCTGGGCCTCTGTTCAATGGAAAGCAAATGGTGGTGGCTCTTGCACATGGGTTTTGGACTGCAGTGATCTTACTCCTGTTATCTGCAGAGGTGTGCCTGGGAAAAGAGGCAGGGGAGCAGAGAAAAGAGTATATATGTTGTAGGAGCAGTAAGCAGAAAGGCTTGTGGATCCTCTTGCGCGTTCACATGTTGTGACCAAGTAGATGGGACAATGGGAGAATCATGCCCACTTTCAACGCGTAGCGAGCCCCTAGTTGCTACTCTAGTCAAGCCAGGAGTTTCTTCCCATTCCAAGCTAACAAAGGGCAAGATGCACTCAAGGGGGGAGCTTTTGGCAGGGTAAGGGGCAGTCTATGTAAAACCAAACCAAAAAACCACCCCCACCCCCCCCAAAAAAACACCTCCAAACAAATCTGCATTTTAAGCCACTTCAAAGTAAGTTACTTCTTATAATATAATAGATATTTTTTAAATGGCAGGACCACCATCCTAGAAAGACCAAAGGGCTTGCACTCAAGACCAAAGAAAGAGAAACAAAAAAAAAAAAACAACCAAAAAAAATAATAAACCAACCAAAAAAACCCAAGAGTGGCCCCACTCTCAAGCTTGGCTCTTCTCTAAAAACAGCACTTGTCATCCATCTGAATAGGTAAAAGGAGGAGTGGACAGGAAATAAAATAAAACTGGTGCAACTTCTCGCCGGTTGGCGCATTAACCCAAAGCTCCGAACAGTCCCGTACGACTGCGCGTCCTGTGGTGGCAGCATCATTGCTTTCAGCTTTCATTGCTGTATATGTCTGTATGTATATCTGAACATATACATACACATACACACACAAGAATAGATAATATTGTTTTTAATGTTAGTTTTGATCCTGTAGGAAGGCTCATCTCTCTTTCACGTGGTTCTGTGCTCCTGCGCTGTTGCTGCTCCCGTTGCCGCTTCCGTTACTGCTGCTCCCACTGCTGCTGCAGAGGACCTCTGTGAGGTCATCCATGATGGTGGTCTCTTTAGGGTCCACGAGGTTGAACTCCCTGATGAATAGGATAAAGTGTGTGTAGAGTGTGTTTAAATGTCCGTGCAGTTCCAGTGCCAAAGTCTCCTTAAAGTGTGAGGAGTAGATATGGGCCAGCACGTGGAACAGGTACTTGCAGATCTTCTTCACTAGGGACTCAAATGAGTTTGGGAATTCCTTGCCTGAAAGGAAGAAGGAGAAACACAATGACCAGGTGTTCACCTTCAGCCCCACAGCAGCAGTTGGGTGGGCTGAGCTGTGGGTAAGAGCAACTACCTTGCCATATTCAGCAGACAACTTGAGGGCCCTATATCATCCCATCATCTTTTTACAGGAATTATGGGGAAGAATCTAAGGAGCATTTTCATTTGAAGTGAAATTTTAAACCCTAAGGGGTCAAAAATCAGGAAGCAAGTGTAATTGTTCTTTCAAGCCACTACATTTATTGTTTCTGGCTGTAAAAATAATGAAAGGTTCTTGTGGGTCCTTATCTAGTTTGTCCAGGCTCAGCAGATTTTTCCCCAGGAAGTAGAAAATGCTTGGGAGACCAATTCACAGACACTGAAGTAGAAGCCAAGGTACACAGGCCTTGGTAATGTGTGGCAGCTTGGCTAACTGTATGTAAGTATTCCTTCATTTCATTGTTGAGGTTCTATCATATGGGAAAGAAATGGAAGGAAATACTGGATGCAATTTCAGGTACAGCTGCAATTGTGCCTGCCTGAGGCAAGTGCTGAAGTACTGTGCCTGCATAGTAAAGGATGATTACTGTTCAACTACTTTGGTAGAAATAGTTAATTTTGGACAAAATATACACTAGAGGGACAGGTTTGTGAGACTTTCAGACCAGTTCATATGCCAACAGCACAAGTCTTTCTTACTGCAACAATGAACCAAAGTTAAAATCTCCCTTATAGAAAAAGCACAATGCAAGGAACCCACAAACAAAACAACAAAACCATCAAATAAACAAGTGAGAAAGCCTAATGGCAACTTTCACTTTACTTATGGCATCTGCAGAGAGCCCCAGGAAGTGACATACCATATTTTGTTGGAAAGACATCCTCATCTGTCACTAGTTTCTGCACTGAGCTCATGACGAAGTCAACATACTGAGGAGCAGTGCACTTGATCTTCTTTCCCCGCTCATCATACCAGTAGTACTGTCTGTGGAGAGAATTGACAGTGTCACCACATCACACCCTGGCTCCTCAGCTCAACTCCTCCAAGAGGTCAGTGTCTAAATAATATAAAACAACAGCTGCAACATTACCAAAATACATCACAGCTGCTACACAAGAGATTCACTTCTTTCTACATCAAAGATCTTGAATTTCGGTTAGCCGATTTCGCTTCTCCCCATCAGTTTAGGCCAGAGTGCAGGTGGCAGTACCAGGCACAGAGAGCCTGCTGGCAAGTCCCCATGGAGAGCAGCTCTGCTGATATCATGGATAATTCCCTACCCATGACAGGCTGAGGGTTTACATACAGCAAACAGAACTGTACAGGAAAGCATTGTGTAACTCTTTTTAAAGGGCGACAACACTGCACAGTGATAAACTGGTGATCTGATGCTTGACATCAGAGAACACTAGTGTTGCAGTGCAGTATTACTGAACAGTCAGACGGTGGCTCCAAAACACCAGCTTTTCCAACCTGGAAACACCAGCTTTTCCAACCTGGAGTTTCCAAGTACTGGCAGTGATTTTAAATCCTCCCAATCCTGTTCCAAGATCCAATCTGGGCAAAGTTTTCAGGACCCTTCTGCCCATCCATACAAGCCTGCCTTAGAACTCTGCTCCTTTGGTTACAGTTACAGGCCAACCCCAAACATCTGAGTTTACATTTGATCCTGCCACCAGTGACTCTTCCTGTTGGATCATATGGAACAGAATAAATTGCATATTGCCTGGCCCTCCAAAAGCAACCATAATTCAATTAGCCATAATAATCTTGGTTAACTGCAGACATCCTTGACCTGAGTAAGAATCTCTGGCTACAAAATAACTGAAGGTTTGCTCCATTTTTTTAATAAAGTCACGCTTAATTACAGCACCTCTAACTTTTACCAGGAGCAGCAACCCATTGGATTAGGCACCAGTGAAGAATGCTTTACAGATTAGGAATTTATCAAAACACTTTTTGTTGCCTTTGTCACATTAGACATGTCTTGAGTTCCAGTTCATGAACTCTTCCTTCAAACAGTCTAAGCTCCAGGCACAGTCCTGTATCATTATAGGGATAAGAAATCCACTGTATTGGTCTTCCCAGAACACAGCATAGATGGAGTCTGCTGACTACAAGCAAGAGTGGAAGTGGTCCAAGTGGTCCAGAGCATCAGAACTTGGCTAGACAGACCTTGCACCTAACACAAGCCTATAAAGCCAGGGCACCATTTTTTGCTTATTCAACTCCAGCTCTGCTGCTGTTGGCTCATGATCTGTGATCTGACATTTCTCACACACATCACTGAACAAGCCTCTTTGTAGTCCTAGACAAAATATCATTTCAGTGTGACACTTAGCCACCTTAGGCCTAACAGGACTCAACTGCAATGAACTGGAAGGATCTGTACATGCCACTTGGAAAGTGAAGTTTTACGTGTACTGACCAACAGAACAGTCCTGAGGCAAATAAAGAAAAATGTTAAGTAGCAACTGAAAAGTTGTAATGTACAATGTGTTTTCATTGCCCTAAAAGATTCTTCAGGCACCTAAGGGCAATGAGATGATGTTCCTGCCCCAAGTGATATGGGAACACAAGGAAGCTACAGAAGTAAGTAGAGTAGTTGAAGTTAAAAGAGGCAACTTAAAACTTGTTCTGCAGACACTTAAGGTTTAGAATTTTTCTTTCAGCTCATTTTCAGTATGTGGTGCTTAGTCACTCTGTCGTTTACTAGAGAGAGCAAAGGTTGACTGCAAAACTGCATAGAAAGTTGAGCAAGTGGGAGAAAACAGCATGAATCAGAATCAAAATCTCTTTTCAGAGCTATGTCAGGCATCAAAACTGGCATTTGGGCCCTTAGGCATACACTATGCTCTTCATCACTGCTTACTTCCTTTACAACCCAATATAAGGAGTTACACAACATAGTGCACCAACACACAAACCACCTCGTTTGTCTACTCTTGCAGTAAGCTGGAACACAACAGTCCTATGTAACTCAGCCTTATTTTGGGTCTTAACACCATGCTTGCTGCCAAGTGCAGAAGCAGGCTGGACTGTTCTACCTCAGCAGCTCTCTCATGCTGCAGAAATCCTCAGCTGCAAGACAGAGGGCATAGTTTAGAGACGCCCTTAGGTACAGAAAACGAGTTTTGATAATTGGATTTTAGTTAAAAGAAACAGTTTGGCAACTGCACAAGTTCACTTACATGAAAATATAAGTGGATAAATCTGCTCTAACATCTCACTGCATATCCTTTTTGCCATTCCTTGCAAGTTAGCTTAATTATGCAAAACAGGAATTTAAAACAATCACTGGGGAGTAAGGGGGTAACTACAAGGATTGTCCTGTTGATTAGAATCATGTGTCCTCCTCACGCTGTGAACAGTTTTCACAGGTCTCAGGGGAAGACAGGAGCCCCTGACATGCTGTGAATTTCTTGCACCTGGTAACGCAGGTCCCATCCGTGCTGGAGTTATCTCCACTAACAGGATAGGAAGCAGGCTGGGGCCACGGAAGGGCTCAGCTAGGCAAAGAAGCCTAATTGCATTCCAACACTGGCACTGTGACAGCACAGTCCCATATTAGGGAATGGATGGGAAGCAGAAAGGACAAGAGGAGGACACTTAGAGGCACTTTCAAAAAGTGCTCACACGATGCAGATTCTGATTATTTTATTTCCTATATAAATTTCTGGAAGATTTAGACTTTCCCCATTATGGAGAGCATGAGGAATCTGCAGCTCCACTCTAAACCCAGGGAGAAATGACTATGGGTTTAACAGGGAAAAGCACTGATGCAAGTAATAAAGCTTAACATATACAAAGTCACAATGTTGCATCTTAGTATGTGTATGTATTTTATCCCTTTTCCTGTAAAACATTCTGGGGTTGTCTTAATTACATAGAAGCCAAGGTAGAACAGAAGTTATACCAGTATATAAGAAAAGTTTCTGGAAGAAAGGAAAAGCAAACCCTGTGGAAATTATGTTGCCTGGAAAGGAAGGAGAATCCCGGTAGAAATACCAAAAGACAGGCTATGAAGAAAGCAGGATAGTAAACTGTATCAAAGCCAAAGGCAGGAATATAGTGCTTGCCAGCAGCTGGAATAGCTCTGATGGCTTGATAGGGGCTAAGCAGTGCTTGGATGGCAGGAGGAGAGAAGGGAGCCACTATGTAAAACCATACAGCTAGGGGAAGGTAAGTGTAAGAAAATGCAAAACTGGCAAGTCTGAGTTAAGATTTCTAGAAGGAAATACTTTCCATATGCAGAGACACTAAGGGCAAGGTAGACATGAGAAAGGAGGCTAAGATTAGAAAAATTAGTGATAAGGAGCTATCAATTAAGGGACTTCTCTGGAGCAAAACAGCATCTTGAAAGGTAGGCTGCCCAGAAGTTTGCATCCATCCTTGGTTTCTGCCTCAGGAGTTCTGTCATCTCAGCCTTGAGAACAGCACTTACGCAAGCTCTTAGTACACTCACTTCAGCACTTTGAGGAGTTTCACCCAAATGTCAGCTAGAAAACCAGTTTACAGCTCATGGTTCTTTAAAGCTGCTTTGTGTAATAATTGGCTATAAAGCATACTAAATCTAAATAGCAAATACTGTGTTAAAAATATAGTACCTGCTTTACAACAAGTGATAAACATATTAATGAGCAAAATTAAGTAATTCCCAAAGTTACATTCATGCCACCCTCATTAAAATCTGAAGATAACTGGCCATTCTGGTATTTCTCTTGGCATTATCCCACCTTGCCAGCAAATGCTTCCATCTGTTCTACAGAGAGTAAGTTTTGGTCAGATGTCTCTTAGTGACCCTAAGCAGACATTCTCCTCCTTCCTGTGTGCAGATGGCTGTGCTATCTCACATATCCGACAGAGAGCTGAAAGCTGCATCTGTCTGCAGTTTGTCAGTTGGCTGGAGCTTCTCTGAGATGTTAAAGCCTTACCTCAAATATTTAACTGCAACCAGTGTTTATTGTGCCAGCAAATACTTTCAATTTAGAACTGGGTATTTGCAGTGCATTTGAATGCAAAGTAACTTAACAAGCAGCCTGTCCTCAAATAGCTACTTCAACATCTCAACTATAAATACAAAAAAGCCTTCCTCGGGTATAACCAGAATGGTGTGAACCAGAACACGTCTTTAGGAACTGGGCAGGGAAAACATAGAAGTGGAACTGAATGCAGACATTGGCACAGGAGAAAAACAGCTAAGTGAGCCCTTATTCCAAGGTACTCATATAATTAGATGCTATTTATTCCAAAGGACCTGAACACATCGATCATGGCTTCAGCAGGTAAAGTCTGGAGAGTCCATTGGGTTAATCAGCAACGGACATTAATGTTTGGGTTACACTCTATATACTGGAGACAGGTCAGAGGCACAAGGAACCAAAGCAATTGGTGTTTTCCCAACACAACAAGCATGTCCTCACCTTACTGCATTAGGATAAGATTTTTAATTAAAAAAAGGAGGTGGGGAAGCAACATACAACTGGATATGAACAAATGAGCATCTATGAGGCAGTTCTCCAAGTTCCATTTAGGCATATCTCTTCCACAAGGGAAGAGCTAGGAAAGGCAGAACATAAAGATAATCTAAAATTGCCATTTGAGAGAGTTGGAGAGCACAATGACAAACAGGGCCCTCAAAGCTAAACTGTACTGAGGTGTGTAGCTATGTGATTTCACCTTGGTGCTTTTTTCACAGACCCACGGGCTTGATAGAAGAAAGCAATATGCATCTTACAGTTTGCAAACATGAATCAGCCATCTGCCCCCGAGTACAGGAAGATACTCAAGTTGCTATGATTTTACTACACACAAACTGTTTCAAGTGCTTCACCCAAGTGTAGACATGCTTCCTGTTATTCCCAAATAGCACAATTTTTTCACTTTTCCAAAACAAAGGATAGGAACATTCTGCTATCAGTGCTCACCACTAAAAAATACAGGTTACAGCTGGTGCCGCCTACAGGCACTCCCTTTCTTTATTGTGCAGCATGAACTGCTTGCAGAGAACTCTTGTTTAAGACTCAATAGAGCAGAAAGGAGTGACACTAACACAGGTTCCCCTACCACCACCTTCTTTTAGCCACTATTTGCCACAAGGCAAGTACATAAACAGTTAAACTCAGTCCTTTGGACAGCCAGTGTGCTTAAATTCCTACATCAGGAATTTAAGCATGAGAAAGCTTGGGAGCAAGAGTCAACAAAATACTCATCTTACTGATCACCATTTCTTATTTAGAGACATGCTGTCTCCTTTTGATAAAATCTGGGACCAGCAGAGAATTATTACTTTCTGTTCCAGCTTGCTTTCAAAGTCCCTAGCATGGCCTTTAATTCTCTACTGACAGTTATCGTTCCAACTTTTACATGCAAAAATATCCTCCGTACACTTCGCATTCTCCAGAGCGCTCTCAAAGAAAGCCACTTGTGCTGCTTTTGGCTGGAGCAGGGCTGGCTTTCTTCACAGTGGCTAGTATGGGGCTGTGCTTTAGATTTGTGCTGAACACACGGTTGATAATATGAAGATGTTTTTGTTATTGATGAGCAGAGCTGACACAGAGTCAAGGCCTTTTCTGCTTCCCATGCTGCTACGCTGGCAAGAAAGCTGGGGGTGCATGGGAGGTTGGGAGGAGCCATAGCTGGGACAGGTGACCCAAACTGACCAAAGGGATATTCCACACCATATGACATCCTGCTCAGTATATAAGGTAGGAGGAAGAAGGAGAAAGGGGGGGACATTTGGAATGATGGTGTTTGTCTTCCCAAGGAACCATCATGCATGACAAGTCCCTGCTCTCCTGGAGATGCTGAACACCTCCTGCCCGTGGGAAGCAGTGAATTCAATCCTTGTTTTGCTTTGCTTGTGTGTGTGGCTTTTGCTTTCTCTATTAAACTGTCTTTATCTCAACCCATGAGTATTCTAGCTTTCACCCTTCCTATTCTCTCGCCTATCCTGCTGCTGGGGGAGTGAGTGAGTGAGTGGGTGCATGGGGTTTGGCTCCTGGCTGGGGTAAAGCTATGACACCCCTGATATTAATTTCAAGTGTGCAAGATAGCCTAGTGCATTAAGCAAGGATTTCTTTCTAAGAACAATGCAATGATAGTCAGAGATACAACACAGAGCTCTGGTTCTGTTGTGTAAATTCCCTGGGATGCTTGGTTGTTGTACTACAACACTAACTGCTCGGTCTTCTGCTTTAAAATTCATCTCAAATATATTAATCCCAGAAAATGCAAGCGGAGGGAAAAAAATGACTATCAACGCGAGTTAGGACGAAAAAAATTCACAACACAACAGGCTTATTCATACTCCAGTGGATCTCATATTCCATTATGTTGGACTATACTCATCAAGAGCAGGAGTATATGGGAACTTACTATTATATTCACCATGTACAGTAAAACTACAAAGCTTTCTTTCATAACTGACAGCTAGTCAATGTTAAAAAAGTCTACAAAGTTCTACAGGTGGAAAAGAGCCAAACCAAAACGTTTTCCTTACTCTTTGCAAAGCTGCCACTTGTGTCTTCTGTGGCCACGGGCTGAGGCAGAAAGCCTGTGGCTCACTTCAGGCTAGAGGTTATCTGTCAGCAGCCTGGTGCTCTGTCAGTATTCCAGCTATCCAAAGCACCCTCTGAGGTTTTCACAATTCGCTTATCCTCCCCAGCCTTCTATGGAGAATCCCAGCACTGTTACTAGTACAGACAGTTTTGCCTTGCCCTTGCTGAGGAATATACTCAGTGCAGGTAGCTTGGTGTGCAGCTGCAGACTGAGCTTTGGGTTTTGAAAGCTCCAGGCAAGTGGCTGTGAACTGCTAACCCTTTCCATAACAAAGGGGACAGGGACCTGTGGCTCAGCCAGGTGACCATCTCACACTCAAAAACTCAGCAGGAGCCCACCACCCCCAGACTTTCGTGCTTAAGACAGTGAGAGTATAAAATCCCAGGGGTTCCTTTGTTTGGGGTCCCTCCTCGGAGGCACCAGCTTGAGCTGTTAATTTGTTATGTAGTTACTGCACCAAGATTAAATTACTGTAACTATCAGGATGTCTGAGACTCTGCTATGGGAAACCTGGGTAAGGGAACCTGGTCTGACTGCGTGAGTGTGGCTGTGTAGCTGTGAAGGGGCCTTGGTCCTAGCTCAGGTGGTGTGAGTGTGACTGCCAGAGCAGCTCCTGGATGGCTGGACAGGTAAGTTTCCTTAACACCCTTCTTCCCCTCTCCCCCACGCACACCCATGGTAATTTGCTCCTCTGACCTTATAAACCAACTCAGAGCACTCACAGATTCTCAACCTTCTAGTCCTCCACAGAAAACATATTTCCACCACACTTCACTGCTGAGGGGAGAGAAGAGGATGCACAGCTGACACATTCTCACCAAGTACAGACCTGCTGTAAAACACTTGCCCAATACCAATATCCTCCCCCAGGCAACTCTGAAGATTTCATGGTAACCTTGTAATAGTAAATACTGACTTACGTATTGCACACTGCCATGGTCTGACATGACTCTCCTGTACAGAATTCTGAGATTGTACTATACTGTAAGTTGATGTGATGAAAGAAAGTTGTTGCTGAAAAAAAACAAAACAAAGGAAAGAAATTCAGAAGTAAAATACTTTCAAGCACTGGTTATCCTCCCAACAATTATTTAAATAGAGCAAGTGAAGTGACCTCAGTCTTGAGATTGCATACGAACTTAAACATGATTTAGCTAAATAAGCCTAATGATGAACTGCAAAACAAAGAGGTACATAGAATGAAATCTCTTGTTTTGATTTAAGATGAAAGCACTGTGATGCATCAGCTCTTATTACTCACAAAGCAGCAAGACTGGAAAGTGTCTCCGTCACTGGCCTCACCTTTACAGTAGAATACTCTACTACAAGCTGAAGGCAAACAATTTGCTATGTTCTTTTGAAGTTAAGATTTAAAATGTACAGTGGCTAGAAAACAGCATTCATAGTTCTCACGACACATCTCCTTGTAAAAACAACCAGCATGAAAACTAGAACACTTCTACTTTTTAAAAACCTCCTGAGATAATTTAATATCTTAACACTTCTCACAGGACACCTCACTTTTTCTTAATGAGTCTCTATGAACTTTCCCAGTGTGGAGTTTAAAGTATTTTCTTGCTACTACCATGTACTGTTGAAAATGTAAACAAGAGTGGGTCCTAGCCGCAGGTGAGAACTGGCAGGAGAAGCACAGGGAAGTACTGTAAATCAGAGCTGAGATGCACAGATTCAGTCACAGTGGTCAGTCATGTCTCTGAGTAGTTCCAGCAAGCTTGGAAGGAGTGGGGAGAAGAAATCCAACCAAAAGGCTTCACAACTTCCAGCTTTAGGCATAACTTGCTTTACATACAAATCTTTAGAAACTACCACGCTTCTGGAATGCCAAGAGCTTGTGTCAGAAATATGCTGAACCAGTCAGGTTAGCAAATAGCCAAAAGGAATCTTGATGGTCCTCCAAAGACCATCAGAAACTTTAATGCCCTCAGTGTGGCAGTGAGGGACTTGGAAGGGGGAAACACATCAAGGCTGAGCACAGTTGGGTTGGATATGAGACAGCTTAATTACTATGCGAGGTATAATGATATGCATTACACAGTAAGCAAAAATTGTCATTGAGTGTTTCTCTCAGCCCTGAAAACAGTAAAAAGAGTGAAGGAATGCCTTCTCAAGCATGGACAGCAAGCTCAGAGGTGTAGGAACACAATACTCACTGTTGCTGGCAAGCCACTCGTTGAGGTCTATTTCTCGTGGTAACATCACTAGCTCCTTAAATTCGAAGTCGGTAATCCTGGATTTTGTGTACTCTGGCTCTAGGTAAAGTTTCTTCTCTTCCGGTGCCGGCTTTTTACCATTTGGCTTTCCCTTGGACTTCCTGCCAAAGATAAAAAAAGAGGGAAACAGGGTTACCTCTACTGTTGTAACTGCTACAGAAACCTGAAAGCAGCTGGTTTATCCACACTCCTATGTTTGCCTTCACACTGTTCCTCCTGCATTCCCTCCCCTTAGCTTAACTTTTTTTTCCTTGAAGCAAGAGAGAGTTTCTTTAAAGGTGTATTTGAGCTCAGCCACTTTTTTCAAGTAACACTGAAAGAATTAAGTGGTGTTAATAAACTTAAGACTGAGCTGCTTCATCTCCATTGCCCTTCTGCCAGTTTAGGTTAGGAATGGACCAGGAGAGTGACAGCTGCTCTTTATGCCTGTGAACTGTGGTGACAGCAGAACAGCTCTGTGCCTGAAGGAGCTACTCTGATGTAACAACAATTTGCTGTAGCCTACAGGTCACCTGCAAAATGGAAGTGTGAGGGACAGCAAGAGCAGGCTGCTGCTGCAAGAAGATAGCTCACAGCTGGAACACCTCTCCTTCCACACAATGTGCTGGGGCTGCTCTTTCAAAGCTACAGCATTCCTTGTTCTCCAGCCCTATGTTCTCAGAGACACCAGAAGCCTTTCCTGAAGTGAGCATCTGTGACTCCAGCAAGAAGCACTGATGAACACAAAAATGCCTGTTTTCTCAACTCCCAGGATATGTGAGACACAAAGATCTGAGTTCATGTTTTTCTGAAAATCCTTTAAAATCCAGTGCATGATGAACTAACCTTCCATTTGGATTTATCAAAGCTGACAAACCACATTCCATAAAATAAATTTATCTACATGGCATATTGTGATTTTTCAGCTCCCATTTATAAATGTTTGTTGTAATCACTAGAGTTTTCCTCTCACTCTGTTTTTAACATCTTCAAGCTAGACTCCCAACCCAAAGCATGATCCAGGGATTCAGTGGGACTTCTGAGGAAGGACAGTGAGTCAAGCACTTTGGTCTTTTTGGCTATGTGGTCAAACATCCGTGTAGAGCTAAAAAATCCACCTAAGCAGAGATGGAAAACCTCTTTAATGGTGAGGGACAAGTGTAAGGCAATACTTGCTGTACACGACCATGTGAATACAAGCAGATGCCAGGACTTTTTCAATGTCAGGCTTTCTTAGTCAAAGTGGTTTCTAAGGATCTGTAGAGCCAAGACAAGCCCACCTTTGCAGATGACTGCATTAAGTTTGCTGTCAAAACTCATCTAGATTCCATCCAAAGGAAACTGACCTCACATTCTGGCTCCTAGCACACTTTCAATAATCGTCCAACTGTGTTCCTGTCTAAGACACACACAGGCTTGATTTCTGCTATGAGGATGGGATACACATCTTTCCTGAAATTGTGCTTGACATGTCAGTGCTTTTCCCAAAGAAAGCATGATTACTCAAGAGTTCTCTCTTTATGGGTTTTTTACTGATCTGTTCATTAAACCCACGTTCAGAAAGACTCATCATCCACACCACAGCAGGGGGAGACCAAGATGTGCCTTCCACAGGAAAGCAACACTGCAGAATCATAGAATCATCGAGGCTGGAGGAGACCTCTAAGATAAGGTCCAACCATTAACCTTCCACTCTGCTGGAACCCCTAAAACATATCCTCTAGTGGCAGATCCAGATATCAGCACTGCTGCTGTTTACTGTCTCTAACTTGACACAGAGCATCTTTAAGAAGACACATACAGGATGAAAACACACTAAAGCCAGTATTCATGAAGACGAATTCAGTGTATAGCTACTCCTGCATATTTACTGCCATCTCCTTTTTCCACACCAGTGCATTCCAATTCAAATGGAGCTCACAAGTTTTGTCCCTTAATGAAGTAATCTGGACTAATTCTCATAGCTGCTCCACAAAGGGATGTTTGGAAATCAGTTGTTTCTCAGTGCAAGGCTTTTAATACAGAGGGGTGGGTTGCTCAGTTAGGTAACAGTTCCTGGTTGTCAGCTAACTATTCATGTCTTCAAACCCTTGCATTTGCTACATTCAGTGGTTTCTGGGTTTGGTTGGGAGGGAGGACAGGACTCAGGCATTCAGGCATTCAAAGATAAGTTGATTTTTTAAGGAAATTATAGCTCCACTAACAGTCATGCAGAAAATACCTTCCACTTCAGAGACTGGTTTGACAAACTGCATTAACCACACTCAAGGAAAAAAATTATCAGTCAGGAGTAGTTTGGATAGAGTTTCTGTCTTTGCTGTAGTTCAGGATAATTAAAACCAAAGGCCTCAGGTTAGGGTTGTGCCACATCAGCTAAGAGTAGTCTTCTGAGAGGAGGTGGAGGAGGGAAGAGAGACACAAAGAGGTTAAAGACAGTCTGTCATAGTCAGGCTGTGGAGGGAAACCACAGAAGGAAGCAAGACATATGAGGCTGAGGCAACGGGTAGTGCGTACCTCATCCTCACTTCAGCATCTTCTCCCCATTTCAAGAGAATAAACAAAAATTCAACCTTAAATATATATCACAAGTTTGCTAATGCAAACAATCATATGTTGTCCTTTCACAAAACCCAAAACCTCTCATTTCTACACAAGTGTCAGTTCTCTGTTAGATTAGTACACACAGCCACTTTGTGTCTTTTCAGTAGATTGTCTAAGTGTTCCCACAACTGCCTTATGCTGGAACTGGAGCACTTCAAACAGAAGCTTCCTGAAGAATTCTATGCTCTGCCCCTTTCCAAAGCTTTGGCTTGGTTTAAAAAGAACCTGATTCACAGGTATCATCACTGAACCTGCAAAATGCCCATAATAACTGCTATCAAAGGGTTTATTCACACCACTGAAACCTGAATGTCAAATCATCATGTGCACAAAATTCTTGTTGATCTTTTGCAGCTGCTAAGAGAGCTAAAGCAAGACCACAGAAATTGTTTCCACCAAGCAAATTTTCATGACCTGCATGCAGTGCAGCTGGGACACTGCATGGCCCAAATACTCTTAGTATCAACTAAAAAAAATTCCAGTCTTAAAAATGTTGTTTTGAACCAGAGTACAAATCCTCCCCTCAATTAGGTTATACTGATGTACTCAAATTAACTGAGTCATGCCCAGTCTAGGCTGTAAAACTATGGGCTTAGTTTGGAAACTACCAATACCAACCCATACTAAAGCACTTTCTTTACAAACTTACGAAGTTGAAAGCATACAGCAGCACAAAAAAAACCCCAAAAACTCATACAACAGAACGCTTTTAGAAACATGATTACATATGATTAAGAAGCAACAAGCAATAGTTCCGTATTTGGGATAAACCAAAGCTCATACGTTCACAATTACCAGAATCATAGAATCACCAAGGTTGGAGGAGACATCCAAGATCATCAAGTCCAACCATTAACCTGCCACTGCTGGAACCCCTAAACCATATCCCTCGAGGGTCAGACCCAGACACCTCTTAAACACTTCCAGGGATGGTGACTCTGCCACCTCCCTGGGCAATCTAATCCAGGGCCTGAACATCCTAACAGGGAAATCATTTGTCCTAACATCTAATCTGACTCTCCCCTGTCTCAGCTTATGGCCATTCGCTCTAGTCCTTACCCCTGCAGCCATAGCAAAAGAGACATCCCCCACAGCTCTACAACTCCCTGTACATACAACTCCCTATCATACTATAATTTGGTAATTTGAAGTACCAAACAGACTGACATTTAGGAGGTAGCTGCCTTCCCTCTGCTCACCTCTGCCTCTACTCACTGTTGTTTCAAAAGACTTGTAAGAAAACACCAGGTGGAATCAAGTCCAAATGTGCAAAGTGTAGCATCTATTATTTCCTGTGTTATGAACCATTCACAGTGGAGATGCCTTGCTTGACTTTTCATTTTATGTTTAAAGTACACAAGTATGAAAAATGTCAAAGTGTCAAGAACGATAGAGTTTGACTGTTCTATTCAGGAAACACCAAAATCCATCACCTGTAGATGACTGTTTGCTGGAAAACATAACTAAATGTCATCTAAGACCACAAAATGAGAAGTACCTTTCAAAACACAGCTGTAGGCACTTCAAGTCTTGATTCATGTTTACCTGTGTCTTTCTTTAAAAATAACAGTATTCTGCTAAATGTGCCTTAACACATCCATGTCAGATCAACTGTATCACCAAAGCAGCTGGAGAAATAGCAGTTACCACAGCAGTCTGGTGGTCTGTCAACAAGTTAGACCAAATCCTACCCATCAGTGCTTAACTACCACCTAAGGAAAGAAACACCATTAGGGGTCCAAGGAGACAGCACTCTGCAGTTTTTATTGACACACTAACCAGAGCATGAACTGATTCCTTAGACAACTCCCAGATAGGTTTGTCTTTGGTTTTAGGTACTCTGCTGGATATGATGCCACAGGCCAAGTCACAGCTACAAGTAAGTTTCAGAGAGGCAAAAGTGATGGGAAATGGCAGAAGAGAGACCACTCATCTAAAGTCTTAGAAGAAGGTTCAGCAAACTGGCTCCAGTCCAAGACAGTATGTTCACTAATGATTCTAGCAGGGCTTCCATACTCAGCCTTGTGTTCTGCTAGAAAACACAGCAGCTGGAAGCTTGCCTGGATTTCACTGGAGAAAGAGATGTGTAAGACACACCGCCAAGTGACAGACCCACTGGTCCGTGATGATTTCTTCCCTAGTCTAACTGCTTTGTTAAGACTGGGTAAAACTGCCAATTTCCCAGCTTGTTTTCTTATCCCATCTCAGTTAATAATGATACTCCTCTAATCTCTCACACTTCCTCCTTCATCAGATGCTGAGCAGTTTCTCAGTTTGAAAAAAACCTGCACTTTGGAGCATCTTCAAAGCACCATTCAGAAGTATCTAGTTTTAAAACCATTTGAGGGAAGAATTATTCCTATTTCACAGCAGAAACTTGAGGTAAAGTTCAAAGTTTATTCATGGTACAAGTGGTTTAAGATGTGCTTCAGTATAAACTGACATGGTTGGTTTGGGAAGAAGCACAGGTGAAGGAATCTGATTTAGCTGAACAGCACAAGATTAGCACCTCTGTGGATTTTCTTCCTAACCTGATGTAGTACGGATCACTTTGGAATTGCACCTGGCATCCACAGTTCTGCTCATGCACATCTCATTTATTATAAGGTTAATCACACAGAGGGAATACTAGTGATTGATTAAATGCCAAACTTCCCTAAACTGATCATGCAATTTTAGAAGATCGCTAAAAATTCAGGATTCCTTTCTTTCCAGAGGAAACCAGCACAGCTATAATAATTTCCTGCTGTCTCCAGCAAGCTGTGCAGCTTCTTACATTGCATCTGAAACTGAAATCTCTTCAAAGACACATGATGATACTTCGATCCCCCTCTCCTACCCATCACACCCAATTAACTGCCCTTGGGATGACTGGTTGTTTGTTTTTCCTTTGTTAAATACATGTAATCAGTGGGTTTTCTCTTTTTAGCGTGGCATATTGAAGTGGTTTTAGTACCAGAAGTAACTTTAGAACGTAAAAAAGTTTATTTATAAAAACCTATAGTGGTGATGACCAGAGCTGCAGGCGAAACTCCACTCACTCTGTGCCCTCTGGATCATGCAGCTGTTTCAGGTTCCAGCCAAGTCCCCAAAACACTGATTTCCTTTTGAAAATTGACAGAACAGGTCTGACAGACCTTACATGGCAAATTCATCTCCCTGTCTGCAAACCTTCGAAACTCACAAGCGACCTCAAGTCTGTCGGGATGAAAATCACCTGGATCATGAACCTTACTGGACAAAGATGTGTATTTTATGATTAATGTGGTTTTGATGGGTTTTTTAGTAACTGATCCTATCCCTTTCCCAAGGTTAACTGCTACAATCCTAGCAATTCCCAGCAAATTCAGAGGAGAGCAAGTCTCGATTGCTGGCAATCCCTCTGTGACATGCTGGTGAGAGGAGAGTAAAACCCCCTGGTTTGCAGCAATGCATACAAAAGAGGCATAAAAAGAAAAAAAATCTGTTTTAAGAAAGATCAAAAGGAAGATGCCCACAGCAATGTTACCAAATTGTATTAACAATGCCACTGGAGCATTTGGAGGTTATTTCAAGTAACATGTGCTTAGCAATGGCTATAGTTCACAATCTGGAAAAGTTTGGGGTTTAAATGGTACATTCTCAACTCAAACTTTTATGTGGATTACAAATTAGAATTAGAAAGGCAGCAAGCCAACATTCTAAGTGTCTTTTAGGCCAGCTTTTATGAACACCTTTTATTTTTTCCAGTGAATAAGGGTTTATAGTTCAAAATTAAAGGTATACTAGATATCTGCATTTTAGCTTCTCTCCTCTTCCCATCTTAGGATAAGGGGTCAAAGGGGATTTGAGTGGAACAGAAGAGGGAATAAAACACATTCAGGTAAAAAAACTCCATTATGCAAGCTCTCTCCCTTTAATGTACTGCCTTTGCAGACAGGAAAAAACACAGTGATTTCGGCCACTCACAGAAGCCTACAACTTTGTAAGGAAAACCAGGTCAGCTGCTCACAGATTTACTTTTTACCTTTGTTGGGTTTTTTTCTGTGGCCCTTTACTGGAAAGAAATTATCAGATAATTTCTGGTTAGAGATGTTCTGCGTAAGTATGGGAGTCCTGAACCCATTCACAGCAGGAAGGAAACAGCTTTATGAGCTAAAATTTATGAGTCCTAGTGACAAGAACAATGCAGAAGCAGGTTACGCCAGTTTTTACAGGTCAGCAACAAACTCTTGAAGGTTGTCCAGTTTCCTACCCCAGCAGCCCAGAGTCTTTTCTCCTCAGTTAAGAGCAAGGACTGGAAACTTAGAAGTGCTGGACAGCTTAAAATCCCTGCTTGGTAATTCAATGTCTCTATTTACTTGTACAGCATGTAGGAAAAGGGGAATAACAGCTTCATCTGAACATCACTAGCGCTGCCCTTCCTTTGAGGAAAAAACCCTAGAGACAGTATTTGTATTTCCCCTCTTTGTTTAAAACTGCACAAGATTAGCACCTCTGTGGATATTCTTCTGCAATCCCATGTCCTGTTTTAACCCAGATCACTGCTAAGTCTTCAGCTGAAAATGCCACGTGACAGTGCACCCAGAACACAAATCCTGGATGTACACATCCAGCATTGGGAAAGAAAGAACATCAGCATGGGAAGGGAAGCGGTGCAAGGTAGTGGAAAGCAAGCCCAAATCCCAGTAGGATACAGTACAATTGTTTGCAGATTACTGTGGACAGAGCATTTCTTCAGGGCTGGGGAAGGGAAGGAGACCAAGCTTTTTAAGAGTCTCCATGCCCATCTCCTCTTGCCCCAGGTCTCTGACAGACCTCTCTGACCTCAGCTACATTCGTCCCTACTCCTGCCCTGGGTTAGCTCTAGAGCTTGGTTGCTATGCAGGTCTAAGGGGGCTGCACACCATAAAATGTCTTTGGCAGCATTTCTGGCCCTGCTTCTTCATTTTTGTTCTGTTTTTAAAAGTTACTAATAGTTTATTTAAGAGGAGGAGGAAAGAAGAATGTACCCTACATGCCAGGGAAACTTTTTCTTCTGGATTCTCATAGTGGCTCTTTGCCTTAAAAGGGAATCTTTGCTCGGCCTCCGGATGCTCTGCTGTAAACAGTCGGTGCCAAGGCATGGCAGGCATGTCAAGGATGACAAGTGCCATAACATTATTTCATAATGCTGCTTCTCAGCAGAAAGCCCAAAACATTCTGTAGGGCCAAACTGAGTTCCAGCTGGTGCCCCTGGCAAAGCAAGGAGAACATGGAGCACCTGCACATGCCACGTCTCTGGTACACGAGGCCTTTCTGCTCCCTTTTGTAGGACTCCCCACCCACCTACTGGTGAAGGGTCTGGAGCACAAGTCTTAAAAGGAGTGGCTGAGGGAGCCTGTTTAGCCTGGAGAAAAGAAGGCTCAGCAGGGACCTTATTGCTCTCTACAACCACCTGAAAGGAGAGTGTAGCAAGGAGAAGTCTTTTCCCAAGTAACAAGTGATAGCACAAGAAAAAAGGGCCCCAAAATTCAGATTGGATCTTAGGAAAAATCTCTTCACCAGGAGAGTAATCCAGCACTGGAGCAGGCTGCCCAGGAAAGTGGTGGAGCCATCATCCCTGGAGGTATTTATGATGTGTAGATGCGTTTTAGTGGTGGACTTGGCAGTGCTAGGTTTACGGTTGGACTGGATGATCTTAAAGGTCTTTTCCAACCTAAACAATTCTCTGATTCCACTGCTCTCCCTCCTTCCCTTCTCCCTTGCACGTCACCTTCCAGCACAAACTCAGTGTTTGCCCACAGTCAGAGGCACATTAACTGCCTTCCGAGTACAGAGCTGAAACTCCCAGGCGTTTGCTGGTGCCCAGGTACCACTGCTGCTCTCTCTCTTCTGCTCAAGATCCCCCAACTTCTCTTCAATGTAGCTCTGGGAAGAATGGCTGCAGAGGCAAGGCCAGGCATGCAACAGCTCAGTTAATGCTACAAAAATGTGCAGAGTGCATTCTTGTGGTAAAACACGCTGGACTAGAGTTTCCTTTCTTCTCTGGGCGTACCTGTCAGAACTCCTCCCCCAGACTGAGAGGAGCTATCCAGCCTCTCTGGTTGCCTTTGGGGAGGGTCTTCTGACTGTCTAATCCCTGCACTCTCCAGGCTGTCCTCCAGACAACACACCTGGGAGGGGCTGAGAGGGACACCACGAAAGTGATGTCGGATAGGAAACAAATACATTTTTTATTTCTAGGAGCCAGTGATATAATTTAAAAAGAAACAATTCACTAGGTGAAACAGAAAATTACCTTACCCAAGCAAATACCAGTTGTTCCTCACTTTGAAATGTCTTCTCTTACTTAGGTGCCCAAAAGCCCTCACATATCCAAACCAGGAGATGCCAACATGAAGCCTCAACAATATTCTTTTCCTAAGCAATTCACCACAGTCCAGATTTTTGGTAATTTGTGGAATAGGAAATAAAAAGGACAAATCTTTCCTAATGTTTATTTTCAAGGGCTCTACATGGAGCCAAATCAACTCTGTAGTAACAGAGATTCAGTAGGTCATAGATTAAGTGTTGCAACAATTAATTTATTCAATGCTTAGGACAAACCACATTGCAGAACACTGTGTCAGAGGTGCTCAAGTCCTCAGCCTGTGACAGGCATTGAGGGGTGTTTCTTGGGTTTGTTCTGTTGCTTTTAAGTCTCCAGTTTGCTAACTCGTGTATGACAAATGAAGCCAAAACTGAGCAGAAAGAGGGCAAATCTCTGCTTGAGGTGTCTCATAATGTATTGTCCCCTGCTTGCAACTCCTCCTCCCCTAGAACAGGACTCTCAGAGCAGGGGCACCAAGGAACAGGAGAGGCCACCCCATGCTGACTCTCTAGGGCATCTCTGCTCAGCCATTCATCAGCTGAAAACACAGGCTGGAGCTCTGTGTTCTGGGGTTCGTCTCATTCCAGTCTCCAGGCAAACACTCCAAACCCACAGGCCCGTACCCAATTTCAAGACAAGGATACTCCTGTGTCCTTGCCTTCCTTAGAGGAAAAAAAAAAATGCCTTTAGTATTCTAGCAACACAAATGATTCCTCATCATCCTCCACTGATAAATACACTCCAATACTGCAGCTATACAGTAGGACCAGAATTCATTTCACCTAAATCATAGATATCTGCATATGTAAACGTTTACATCTGAACTAGTTCTCCAAGGACCTTTTGAAGTTAGCAGAGATAAACCATTTTTAATTCTATAATGAAAAACAGTTCAGTCTAAGGCAAAGATATATAATATACCTTAAATTTCTTTAACTAAAGCATACAAGAAGAGGAGAAAATTGGCTCTCAACTGAGAGCAAACAATGGCAAAGAGAGCAAGTCTAATTCTGCTACATACCCACAGCACAGAGCCTTGAGAACAAGTGATCTGCACCAAGATTTGAATGCAAGTACATTTTGGGGGGGCTTTTAACACCTTTTACACTTTGGGGAAGGCCAGTATGTTGAGTTTGTTATTATACTGAGACCAGTAGTTTTTCACAGATGATTTGAAAGTCTTGAGGCCAGTAACGCTGCTTGCAAAGAACAAGGACAAACTTAAACTAATTAATAAAAGGGCTCTTCTGAAGTTTTTAGACTCTGAAAATTGAACGGAAATGTGAATGTACTGCAGTAAAAGCACAGAAAATTCTTAATTAACATATACACTCCCTGTGCCTTTTCAGACACATCTGTTAACTTAAGCAGTGATTTATTTATTTATTAACATCTAATCCTCTATTGGAACACACTGAAACATAGTTATTTTGACTTTTGCATCATGATTGAACTCAAAGTTTTGGCAGGAACTGCCCCTCCTGGCGATTCTGATGCAGCCCTGTTATCTCTCTGGAAGAGCACACGCAGTTCCCACCCTTTGGTCCACCTTTGCTGGGAGGGAGTTCACATGGAGCTCTGGAGACACTGCTCTCTTCCAGCCCTGATGCAGCCTGCAGAGCTGGCAGATTGCAAAGCTCTTTTTATTTCTAAACCGAGCAAATTTGATTTGGAAACCTCACGGCCTCGTAAACGTAGGATTTCACAACGCAGCTTGCACAGAGTTGCTTTTCAGGATAGAACTGTACTTTAATTGCTGGGAATTATTTCACCATGGCAACCTGGCTTCAGCAGTCTGACTTCTTGCTGTATAGCCCAAGATATACAAACGCAGACAGTCTGCTCTGTTCACAGAGTACCAGGGTACAGACAGGTTTGTCTTTGTAAAAAGGGGTTTAGTTTCCTCATTGCCTTTTCGCCTTGCAAGCTCTGTGTACAACAAAAACACATTTATCTGACAATACTGACTAGTTTGAAGTACTACTGTATCCTAAAGAAAACCTGTAGCAAAGAAAATCCATTAGCTATGCAGGGCAAGTTCACAACCTTACCCACAGTCTATGTTTTACCTTACCCATAGCCTATGTTTTGGAATAAGGATATGCATAATGGCCTTGCAATCAGACTTTTACAATTTTTAACTTTTACAGGTCTACAAAAATGTTTTTAAATTTATTTTACAGTTATACTGTACAGCCTGAAAGGAGGCAATATGGACTGCATGGCATTCCCCAAACAGCTAATACTCACTCCAAGAGTCTGCTCAACAGATAAACATTTTTCAATCTGTCAGCCTGCAGCTGAGGTCAGTCACAGTTGTCTCTCTCCTCAGCTCCCCAGAGGCAAGGAACAGTAAAGGACTGTCATCTCTACTTCTGACAGGAGTGGGCATATTACTACTACTTAGGCACAACAAGCATCTTGTACTGCAAGGGTAAGTTAGTTATTTCTTTTGGGAAAAGAGTAAAAACAAATTCACCACCTGCCTTGCTACTACAGTTCCACCTTGGAAAATTATATCTATATGTAATCACACATTAGACAGGACTTCATCAGCTGAATCCTTCACAAAAACACTGCCTGCTTGACGTCTCAAAAAATGTTTTTTGTAGGACAGAAGAGTGCTAAGGCACACCACAACTGAGAGCACACAGGGAAACACAGGGAACAACGTAGCTACTTCAAACAGCTTCACATTCTTTGCAGGAGCTTCAGTGCACCATATAAACTCAATCAGATATAGACAGCATGAGAAAAAAAAGTAACTTGTTTTCACTATTCATAAGCAATTTCACATGTCTGCACCTGTCAGCTCACTTTCAAAGCATGTGTACCAGCACACACATGTGCACCTTGTTGCACAGACACACAGCTGTGAGGAATTCAATTATCTACCCAGTCATTAGGTATTGAACAGGTTGGACGAAGAAATACCAATAGGAGGAAGCAGCCCCACCTGAAATTGTCATCCTCTGTATCAAGCTCCACACACTCATCTCTTACACTTTATATTAACCACAGCATTGTAATTAAGAAGGATATTTATTTACTAGAAATGACCACAGGTCTAGGTAAGTTCTCAATGGCAGCTTTAGAGGTAAAAAATGGGGGTTTCTCCCTTCTGTTAACGTTTTGGCTTTAATTTAAACCAAAGTTAGTTAGGGGAAGTCCCACCTCTCCTGGCATGCCTGAGGTGAGATCCTGTGATGAGAAACAGTGCCTTTCAGTCTTAGTATGAGCTACCTTGTTAAGCACAAAACCTGAAATCTGCAGTTAGAAGGCATAAACTGTGTGTCTCCTTACAGGGTAAGAAAAGCCTAGTGGTAAAAGGAATCCAACCATTATCTTCATTAGGTAACTTTCACTAACAAATGATACGTACAAAGCAATCACTGATGTAACCCTATAGTTAATTTTTCAAACTTTGTGAACAGATGATACAGTGGCCTGTTCAGTTTTGTCAGCAACAGCACACAGCTGCTTCAGAATTTCCTAGAAAACAGGACATTCAAGTTTTGCTTTCCATACAACAGAGGAAGGAAAAAACCCTCTGTTTAAAATACAAACTCTGTGGAATCATGGGCCAAAGTAAAAAGCATTTGAATGACTGATTGAAAAAAATAGTAGGGTGGGTAATAGTTTAATTACTGGTACAGTTAGATCACTGTTAATTAGCTTGTGAGAGAGCAGTGATTCCCTACTCTAATGTATTACTTTTCTGGATACACCAAGGGAGAATGAAAAGCAAGTAGAAGCAGCTTTATAGACACATACTAGCAATCAGGGAAAAAAACCATAGATATAATCAAACTTGTCATGTTACCTCCAAGGGCTTGCTGAAATACAAATTCATTCTTTTAACTGAATGCTGAAAGCACAGCCAAGAAATTGGTTAAGGCAAACCAGTAATTTTCAGAAATAAGTATTAAAATCAGATGCGCAGTTGTGAATTTGTTTCATTCCCTTGGCTGCATGTGTAAATGACAAGCAGCACCTTTAACTGTGCATGTGGATTTGCAACTGATCAGTTCATACAAGCTGAGACCAACATCTAAGTCATTCCTCAAAGCACACTGTGAAGCGATGCTTCTGCACTAGCTTTTGCAACCCAAAAATAACACCTCAAAGCAAGGGATGGTTATGACCAGTTAACTCTCTTCAAGCCCAGCCTGCACCACTGGCCTGAGAAGCCCCATTTTAATTCCTGGCAGCATCCAACAGTTCCTGTTGGTTTTGCAGAGATGTAGCCAAACTGCCTGTGCATAGCTAGGCTTAGTAGCTTCACTAGGGAGATAAGAAAGATGGTCCCTAACCAGTGAAAAGTCAGTCTCAAAAGAGTTTACTATTGTTTTTGTATGTTCCAGTTCATTCTACATATTAAAGTCTCAACTTCAAAAATCAGTAGCAATTCTTCTCATACAGCTTGTAACTGAAATCACTTAGCAACAGTCAGCTCATTACTATTAAGGTAAGTGGATTTAAAAATGTATGCATTTAAATGACACACCTAAACGTGGAAAAAAAATATCTTTCTATGCTGCAAAACAATAGAAAAAGAAGGATTTCAGTTGAGACAGACTACAGTTTCCCCTCTGTCCCACAGAGACAGTGGCCTCAAGATCCCAGCTTTATCTTTTCTCTGCACAGGTTTCTTCTCGAGAAATATGGCAGTTGCATCAAAACTGAGGACTTTGTTGAATCTTTGTTATATAAAGTCTCTTTTATCACAATTTTCTTTTCCCTGTCTTGCTAAATGCATCCTGCTGATTGTCAGCATTTATCCCTGCAAGGCGTTGGTGTTCTGAGTCTGGGAACACACTGGACTGAAGAGCAGAGCCAGGTAAGTGTCTGGAGTGTGAGTGGAGCTACCAAGGTGCACCTAATGTCATCTCACCTCTATGTGAACTTTTATCAACCACCATGAAGAAGCCCAAGCCTTCTTTCTTCATTAACTCCATGTACTTTATAAGGTGTGCCAGAACTACATTTTTTTCAGACATTAAACTGTCCTAAGATGTTTAATATGTTGTCACTCCCTGCCTTTCTGAGGACAGCTGCACTCACTGCTGATTCTTCCTTTTTTAAAAATAAAAGGAATCACACAGACATCCACAATGTTCCTTTCACCTGGGGAGCATCTGCTACCACCAGTCCCTGCTGAGCGAAAGCACTTCTAAACTTATTTCAGTACCAGACAGAAACGAACTTGGAAAATTAACAAAGCAGCCTCTTCTGACAAGCTCAAACAACTTAGCTTCAGTGCTAGTGCACTCCAGTCACCCCAGTAAGTGTTGTTTTTCCTCTTCAGGAAGCTGGAAGAAAGGGTTAATCCATACATGCCGTCCCCTTCTTTTTCCAGAGACTAGGCGCTGGCAGCTCTTAAAAGAAAAAGTACTATCTCCTCTTCCCCAAGTGCAATTTGCTGAAGTCTTAGCTGAGATTCTGTTGAGCCCCACAGCATGACAGATTAGGAAAAAGGACTAGAAAATCCCCCTCAACAAAAGAACACTTTAACAAACTCGATTTTGGTCTAGTCACTGAAAGATGTATGATAGAGGGAGGGATAAATTTTGTCTTAGCCATCTTAGAGGCAGGACAACAACTGGTGGGAGATGGCACTCCTAACAACACAACTCTTCAGCAAACATCATCAACAACAGCAAGAGAAAAGCTCTTCTACAGAGAAAATTTTTTTTTACTTCCTACAAACCTAGCTGGTATGGTATGAGATACCAGAGAACAGCAAATAAATTAAATGTGAAATAGAGCAGCACCAAAAACATGGGCTTTTTGCAACACAGGAAACAAAGAGTCAAATCAGGAACTGCAGTCAACACCCAGAAGGATGAATGCTGCAGGATCATACTTGGCTCATACATAAACCGAAATAATCTTCCAGACAGAAACAAGCAGCTAAAATCTGGAACAAATCCTATAATGAAACAGATGCATACCAAGGAAATAAGATAAAAGAGGGGTGAATAATTTCAGAAGTTTGAGATTACAATCAAATCTACTCTTTGTAAATTGTCCAGGAGGGATCTTCAGAAAAAAAACAGCATACTTTTGCCCCTAAACCAGAGGAAAATGCTCTTCAACCTTGGGCAGGTGCCCTTCCTATACCAGCTCTGGAAACACCTTACAGGGTTATTTCAACACACAGAAAGAATTTTGGTAGTCCTCTCCCTCTGGCTATCGCTTCACAGGATGTAGAACACGTAAGCAAAATACAGCTCGATGTTGTAAATACCTCTGAAGAAAGACACCGACCTCTTCACTAAGGTAATACACTCTACATGGTTCACTAACTTTCATAAACACACCAGGGCCATGACACTCCTGCAGCAACTACAGGTGAGCAATGCCACCCAGGCCTGCCTCCTGCAACCTGCTCTGTCCTGAGGACAGGACACTCATGTCAAAGAGCAACCTCCACAAGCACATCTGTGCTCCCATACACACAGAAGAGCTACCACAAAGTCTCTCCTGCCTGGTCTCACCTTGTCAAAGCACAAGATGTTACTGCCCTACGGTGTCATCAGTCCTTTCTGAGCAGCTGAGTCCCAAAAGGCCATCACTGAACAAGGAATCAGCTCCTGTTACAGAAATACTCAGCAAGACACAGCATGACAACTAGTGATGTCAGTTGCCCTGAACCATAAACATTTTGAACTATTTTGGTACTTTGGAAAGTTGTGGGAGGGAGAAAGAAAAAGAACAGGATAAAAATAGCCAACATAGCTCTGAAAAGCGTTTTGCCTATAAGCCCCTTCCCCTGCACACTGTCCTCCCTCCCTTTTCTGTCTGTCCCCAGGGTTCTGCATTAATCAGATTAGCTAGTGTTAAACAAGGCACTTCTAATTACTTTCTAATACTGTAAATCAGACTAAACTATTGAAAAATCTTCCTACCTAAATTAGAATACAACAGGATTGATTATTTTAAATATTTGCCTTAGTCCTTGTTGGTACATACAAGCAGCACAGACAACAGCTGTCTTCAGCCTTGAGAGTCAAGGCAGCAGAGAAGAGGCAGCCACATCCAACACCCTCTGCTCCTACCCACCTATGTCCTGGTTCATAGAATCATCAAGGTTGGACAGACCTCTAAGATCATTAAGTCCAACCATTAACTTGACACTCTGCTGGAACCCCCAAATCAGATCCTTCAGCACCAGATCCAGACACCTCTTAAACACTTCCAGGTCCCTGGGCAATTCCCTATTCCAGTGCCTGAACACCCTAACAGGGAAAACATTTTTGCTAACATCTAATCTGACTCTCCCCTGTCTCAGCTCAAGGCCATTCCCTCTACTCCTCTTCCCTGCAGCCAAGGAAGGAGAGACCATCCCCCACAGCTCTACAACCTCCTTTCAGGTAGTTGTAGAGAGCCATGAGGTCACCCCTGAGCCTCTTCTCAAAGCTAAACAAATCCAGTTCCCTCAGCCCTTCCTCATGTGTTCTGGACCTTCTCTGAGCCTTGCTGCCCTTGGCTGGACTCACTCCAGCATCTCAATGTCCTTTTTTTCAGTGAGTGGCACACATTTAAGACAACTTTGCATAATCACTTCCAAACCAGAATAAAATGCCAAAATTAACCCGGTTTCTTTCTGATCTTGACATGAATTATTGAAGGAATTTAATTTTCCAAAAATTTTTAAGTATTGCATATAGAAGTATATAGCACCATCCAGAATGCCAAGTGAAACCTGCTAATTAATCTGACAGAAACAGTGGTTATTGAAATTCCTACAAAATTACTACAGTCTTGAAAAGCACCTGTAAAAATTCCATTTTATTAGTAATGCCAATGGTTCCCCCTACCCCCCATAAAAGTGGGGGTTGATGTTTCTTTTTTTGGTTGGTATCCAAATCAATCCCTGAACATTGCTGGAAAAAAAGGGAGGCTCTGAGGAGAGAGATTCAAGTTATCTCTTCCCACACTCATCCGGGACTGTGTGTACACACAAACCATGGTGCAATTTATCAAAAGACATTGCACAATGACATCACAACTCTGCAGCCGAATCATTTCTCTTTCCTGACACCGTATCACTGATTATTAGTCAGCTTTCCCAGAGGGACTCAGTTTTTCTGGAGACTTAAAAGAAACACACTGACTACAAAGCTGCATGAGGAACAGCCTCCAAAAATCACCTGTGCAGGACCCAAAGTGCCACAGCACAGCAAACTCACTGCAGTTCTGAGCTGCAGAGAGTCTGGGGCAAGACTCAAGTACTGGCACAGGCAGTGAACACTGTGTCCTCAAATCATCAGCATGTGGATCTGAAAAACGCTTATGGCCAGCTCAGTTATCCACGGGGACCAAAGAGGGCAGAGATTTCAAGCACCAGAGTCTTCCTTCCACTTCTGCTGCATGAGGCCAGTAAAACCTCTGCAAAGAAATTAACAGTAATCCGCAGCATCACAAAACACTTGAACAACTAACGAAGCAATGCTAAAAAATAGAACAATACTCCAAGTTTTCACATTGTACTCTTTTCCCTTTCTCCTTCCACCTCTCTCCAAAACTACCAACTATTTGAAATCAAAATATCAACAAAACCCAGAAAAATTACATCCACTTTAGTTCTTTTTCCTCTGGGAAACCATGGGCTAAATAACTGCATAATTCATTACAGGAGAGGGGAGAAATGAGATTAATGTATTTCAAAAACATCTGAAGTGAAATGAAAGCCCTAATTAAATCATGTTAAAGAATAAAGATAACTTCTCAGCTGTGCTATGATTACTTTAAAGGGGAGATGACACTTTTCTAATGGTGTTTTGATTCTTTTCCAATCGTTACATGTGCATAGTCTTGGTCCCATCCCTTAAGTGTTAAACACAGTTTACTAACCCATATGATGAAAGACAGAAGCATCTCCAGAGTTCTTCATAGCTGAATCACTAACAATTTAAAAGAGTAATAAACCTAACAGTAGCTTTCATAAAACATTAATTAGAAAGACTGAGAACACATCTGTTGCTTTTGTTAGATTTCCCCCCCTTTCTGGTTCAGTTGTCTTTTCCCCATGCTCTTTTAAACTCTTCTCAGGTTCTCAGGGCTGCTGCTGCTTCTCACGAAGTCTTTCTGCTTCCTCACACCTCCCTCCCCATTTCCTCCGCATACTGATTCCCGCTTTGGCAGCTGTTATTCCTAGTGTGTGACACACTCACTATCTGGCACTCAGCAGTCAGGAGGACTTGGACCTACTAACTAATGAAAACAACTTGCATGTTAAAAGATTCAAGTGAGTTGGTTGCAGCTACACACAACTGACACAAATAACATACAACAAATCTGCTATGCAGGAATCAAACTGATTAAGTATTGTACTCGAACAACTGAGCTTTGTAATTCACAAGCAGGAGACAGACAGAAACAGGCATTTCAGAGAGAAGACAGGCACTCTATCCCTTATTCACTGTGAATTTCTACAATTCCTTGGCAGGCTGTGAAGGGCTGGGAAGGAATGGTGATGATGACAGTTCCCAGTTAGGCCTCAGAAAAAAGCCTAAAATGCAGTGGTCTGTTCATAGCACCAGGCTACACACGAGCAAGACACCCTTTGATCTCATCACCAAGCCAGTGGTGATGACCTGATCAACAGAAGAAAAATTACTTCATCCAGAGTTTAGCACTGATTCATCCAAAGCTTAGCACTGATTCATCTTTTCCTTAGACAACGAAAACTCAATCAGCAGCGTTTCAGGTGCCCAAGCTTGAAAGTGGTATTTGATACCCTTTGTCCTATGCTTACTCTGAAAGAGAAGGCAAACCACTAGAGCAGTGTGGGATACATGTCATTTAACTGCATATGACAACAACATAAGCATTATGGAGTGAGGAGGTCACTCTGTATTGGGGTGGCATCGAACCACTGCATTCAACCATGTTTTTGAGGCCCCTGTTCTTCTCTACCCACAATAAAGCAGACAAAAGCTCAGCTGTGGATGCCTCTGTTCAGAGAAATCTCACTACAGCTGTCACCAACAAGCCACCATTTTTGGCCTAAATGAAGTCCCATGTAGTTCCTTCTTTCACCATCACTGACTGGGCTCACGCTTTCTTAAACATCAGTATGATTTCTGCAATAAGGAAACTCTGACTGGAGTTAGTATCTGTCTGGGCTCCTAGCTGGTACCTGTGCTCTTACACTGTCTGAGCTCTTTGCAGACTAGGATGAGTTTGACAGAACAAAGTAAGATGAACACATAAGGTCAGATAAGGCACGCGAAGCAAATTCAAGAATAGAAATAAAAGCAAATTCAAGAATAGAAATAGAAATAAAAGAAACAGTCTGGCATCTAAGGAAAAGTTTTTGTGACTTCACACTTCTCTCTAACTACAAGCAAAAGGACTTGTGAATGAAGAGACATCTAAAAAAACCTCTCCTAGAAAGTAGTAATCGCGCCCATCAAGTAACAGCTTAGAAAAATAAAGTTATGCTATTAATTCCCAAGCCCAAAACATTTAATGTGCAACAACTTTTTCCTGCTTTCACAACAGTTTTATAGTATATGTAGAAAATAAACCTCAGGAGAAAAGGCAGATAAAATTAAGCACCATTTCTGCACATGCACCAGTAGGAGGAGAAAATATGAAGTTATGTTAGACTTTTTCAGAAGTGTGCACTGAAAAAAAAATCAGAAATACACATTTCACTGCTAAGTCACAGGAACTTACCTATATTTTAAAATAAACTGCCATAGATTCTGAACAAAAGGTTTGGCAATTCTTCCCCACAGAGGCACCCATCTATTTACATCTGGGAGTGCTGCCAACAGCACAGCTACCAAAAACTTCAAAAGGTTCACAGCATGAATAGCAAGCTGCTGGCCAAGGGATTTTATGATATGACCAGCTGTGTAACACCATATTGAATTATAGACACATCACCGCCCAAAAATGGAAAGAAGGGACACTGAACTTGTTAAAAAGCTAAAAGAGAAACCTGAATTCCTTAGACTAATGCTGCTGCCAACAGCACAGCTACCAAAAACTTCAAAAGGTTCACAGCATGAATAGCAAGCTGCTGGCCAAGGGATTTTATGATATGACCAGCTGTGTAACACCATATTGAATTATAGACACATCACCGCCCAAAAATGGAAAGAAGGGACACTGAACTTGTTAAAAAGCTAAAAGAGAAACCTGAATTCCTTAGACTAATGCATAGGAAG
>NW_008671955.1:0-717 GCF_000695815.1 Acanthisitta chloris | reverse complement strand
GGGAAGAGAAGAAAGTACTGCAATACAGGACTTCTTTAAGAGCCACTCTAAGCAGCTGTTCTCACCGGCTTCAAGCCCAGTGAACTCCTCTAGCTGAAGTCGCAGCCAGAGCTCAGCTGCTTTGTGATCAGAATACTCTGCTTTAATAAATGGCTCCCCTAAACTCGCTTGGGGAGAGACATGAGTCAACAGAGGAAGAGAGGGATAATGTTTCTGTTGACAAACATTTAACAATTGGCACCAGACAGTAGGAAACAGGGACAAGCGAAAGCTTGCCAAATAAAGTTGTGCGGGAGGAACAAGGCTCCTTTTTGGAGCAGCACGGCAATTCTTCAGAGAGCCCAGCAAAATATCCGAACACACTTAAAAAGCTGCAGTTGTTGGAGAACAAGGCTGCTAATCCTAATATTTGTGGTGATGGTTTTCCCTGCCAACCAGAACGGGTCAGAACTCCTCTGAATCAAATTACTGCACATCCTTTGCCAAAGAGTCTGGTTTTGGTCTCAGTAGTCATCCACGTCTCAGTGTTCACACAAGTCCCTCTGAGCTGCATGAGCAATTTTTTCCCCTCATCTTACAACATTGCTGTAGAAAACTTGCCAAAGCATATGCAGCATCTTGGTCAGACTCCTTATTCAGGCAAGCCAGGACCTTCGCCGTCTGCTTACGCCCTGGAAATTCAGCTCTCACCAAGGCGCAAACAAAACCCGACTGCAG
>NW_008671954.1:0-625 GCF_000695815.1 Acanthisitta chloris | reverse complement strand
AAAATCTTGAGCCAAATTTTGGGGCAAATTTAAAGCAAATTTTGAGGCCAAACCCCAAATTTTGTCAAAAATTTCTGGTCAAAAACACAATTCCCTAAGACCCAAAATTTGAGGCCAAACCAACAAAATTTGCTCCAAATTCCAAAGCAAAAATCCAAAATTTTGGGATAGATTTCAGGGCTAAAAAATTTCGGGAATATAAAATTTTGGGCCAAATTTTGGGGCAAGTTTTGCAGAAATTTTGAGGCCAAACCCCAAATTTTGTCAAAAATTTCTGGCAAAAAACCCAAAAAATTCCAAAACACAAAAAATTTGAGACCAAATCACCAAAATTTATTCCAAATTCTAATTTAAAACCCCAAAATTTTGCATCAAAATGAACCAGTTTTTCCGCCGCCATCTTGGATTTTCCAACTCCCTCCAATTTCAAGCAGGAAAAAAGGAATTTTTGGGAAAAATGAGGAATTTTGGGGATTTTTCGAAGAACCTGGTAAAGTTTTGGGAGTTTCTAGGAAAATTTTCGAACTTCTAAGGACAAATTTTGAGGCTAAGAAATTTTCTAGAAAAAAAGAACCAAATTTTGGGACAAATTTTGAGAAAATTTTGTGTCAATTTTTAGGAAAAA
>NW_008671953.1:68647-75218 GCF_000695815.1 Acanthisitta chloris | reverse complement strand
GCTGGGGTGTGTGAGATGTTAAATCATCAGCATATTTTATACTTTGCACTGCAGAACTTTCCTATGAGCATGGTCTTCTGCATCGCTGACAATGCTCGGCAAAACGTTGCCCATAATGGGAATTTAAAGGCAAAAGTTAAAATGCTCTGAAGCTGGCTTCAGCAAGCTTGCCTTTTAATATTTTATTTCAATAATGTTCTTTTTAATTTTGCTCAGCCAAAAGAGCTCCCTTTAAAAAGTGAGGGGGAAAAGACCAGTTTACAATGAAGTTCTGTCTTAAGCTGAAGTATTCAAGGTTACATGAGCTATGCCCTGTCAGTGCAGTTGGATTACATCATCAGCTGATTTAAAAACTTGTTCAAAAATCTTGATTTGGCAGGCATATAATTGTAAATTATATGTTAAATTCTACATTATTACTTGTATTATATATAAATTATATATTCCTTTGTCAAATAGTCTTATTAATTACACAATCCTGCTGGATTCAAAGCCCCTAAGAACTTCTCTGTGCTTTTACAGATTTGATCCTGCTGGTATTTTTTATTAGAGATGTTAAGAACAGAGTATTTACAACAATTACAATAAATATTTTGCTGTAAATATTTTAAAAGGCTCAAGACCAAAGAATCCATTGGAAACAAACCCTCTACTTAATTATCATGCATGGTTTGTGTGTTTAAATACAGATAATTCATTGTCTCTAATGTGCCTTAATATTTTACACTCTAGACTGAATTTCATAAGCAAACTTATAGTATTAGAGCTTAATGTTATAATAATACTGTATATCAGCTCCTTAGAAAATGGAATTTTGTGGACTAAGTGAAATGGGGGGGAAAAAAAAGAAAAAATTTGCTGTTATTTATCAAGTTCTCAGTAATATGCCAATTAACATCAGCACTGAGACCAAAGAAAGCTGGTCAACTGGGCGTAATCAATACCTCAAAGTATTAACTCCTATCTGTATAAAACTTCATTTTCAAGGACCCTCCTACACTTCAGCACAAAAGATATCACTGAGGTAGTGTGTTCAGTACATGGGTGTTTAGTAAACATTTCAGAAGGAATGCATTTAGTAAGAATTTTGGATAGATTAAAATTTTGCCTTAAGGCAGAATGCTGTGATGGGCTTGCTTGTGTTTTCTACTGGGAAAACAAAGGGCATAATGCATTTTTAATCTTTTCTTTTCCTGTGTCCTTATTAAAAGAGAAAAAGAAAAAGATCATGTCACATGACTTTGTAAAGCAGCAGGACAAACTGTAATTGTTTGTGATAAAGCAAGCACAGGGAGATATATGGATTATAAGACTTGTTCTTGTCCATTTAAGTCTGCTTAAGTGTATCATGAATTATTTTCTCTATCTTTAGTTAGCATTTTGTCTTAAAATATATTCTCCAGAACTTGCATGTAATATTGTTACATAAACTACCGTACTTTAAGGTGAAGCAATTTTTACAGTGTACAAAACATACCACACAGTAGTCACACAACAATACTGGGAGAGGAAAAGAAGTGAGGAGTGTTTTAAGGTGATTAGAAGAGACTTTACCTTGTGTTAAACACTTCATAGAAGTCAGACAGTGGATTGCCAAAGCAGAATGAAACAAAACAGAAGGTGTACAAATATGGGTTTAACTTTTAATCTGTTTTTTATCTGATTAGTGTTCAGAGCAATCCACAATTCCTGTGGTGCAGTGGACTATGAAATTCCCTAACCTTGCTTCCTGTGGTAGCCATAAAATTGAGTTAAATGTAGTAATGTTCAAGATGGCATTCCAAAACACTGTATGTATTTATAAATCAGCAGAAATTTATCCAGCTTGCCTGTTTGATAAATTAGGGTAGAAATTAATAAATAGGTGTGTATTGCTAACATACCCCTAGCATTTAAAATCAATTTCAAATGCTGCTCAATGAGAAATGCCCATGAGAAGTGCCAAAGCTTGATGGCAGGTTTCAGAAAGCACCTTGAGAAATCTGTATTTGAGCTTGTGGTGTCTGTCTGCAAGGAGCAGTGCTCTCCCATCACCTCTTCCCATTCCCTGCCCACTGCTCCAGCACACAGGGCCCCAGCAGCAGGGCAGCCCCAGCAGGATGGGGGGCTGGGTGAGAGGGCCTTTTGGGCCTGGTACAGATGGATCTTTCCTAACCTTTTCCTATTGATGTGAATAACTTTTGTAAATGACTCAATATTGGAGAAATTGACCAGCCTTGATCAGAGAATGTTTTACCCTCACAGCCCAGATCCTGGGCTGCTGCAGCACTTAGGAGGAAAGCACTGTAGATCAGAGCAGGTGGAGAGAGAGGTTTTGTGCAGGTGTGGAAGGAAAATGAGTATACATGCAAGTCCTGGAATGCTTGAATAAGAAGGTGCCATATGGGTTTACATTTTCATAAAGAAACAATTTTTTTCAGGCAGCTTTACATTTATCTACATAGGACTAGTGCAGTGTGGCAGAGAGAAGGTGAGGTTGACGTTCTCTTCTTAGCTGACTTTGTTTATTTTTCCCTGTCTAAAGAATACCGTGTTTGAGCTTGGTATTTTGTGAAACAAGGGCAATCGTGCTCCAAGCATCCTGCAGTATAATTTCTATGTATTTAGGATGTAAGAAAATGCTAAGTAAAAATAGGAGGAGGGGAAATTAAGTTACTGACTGATTTTTAAGTACTAGGAAATCCGGAGTCCTTACCCAAACAGGCACTTCTTAGAAAATGTGCTGGAGGTGCCCTGGACTTGCAGGCTGTATATTGCCTGGTAAATTAAACTGGTAAATAGTTTGAATGGCCCTGGGACCATTTCAGATCAAGCCACCCAGCTTTCTCCCAAACAGTTTCTTAGCACAGTAGCACAGGCAAAGAAAAAGACATTTCATTCCACAGGCAGTTTTATTAGTAATAAAAGTAATGGCTGTAGTCATCTGGTTTTAGAGGGTGAGAATTACTGTTACTTTTTCTGCCCTAACTCCCTGTCCTGGACCACCAGGGTATGGGCTCCTGCTCTTGAGCATCCTGCTCCTGCTTCAAAACCTTTTCCACCCATCCCTGTGGTGCTGCAGGCTGTTTGCCAGCTGAGCGTGGGCTAGTTCTGGATAAATACAATGGATTGTCTCCCCCTGGTAAATTGATTATGTCCCAGTGCCTGTACGTTATGAAGAAGCCAAAGATAACCACAGCCTTGCCTAATGGGCTGGAGAGTATTTGATTTGCAGTCCCAGGCTGTACATCATCTCAAGTGTCCTGATTTCTTTCTGGAATAACTATACTGTCTTCAGTGGCAATTTTTTTTTCTGATGTAATGTAGAGGATAATCAGGCCTGTCTTTCATACACACTTCTGCCCTTTTTTCTGTTTTAGGATTTTCCTTTTTCTTTTGCAGCAGCTCTGTTATCGTGTTTCAGATTTGACACATTCTTCTATTGTATATTCTCTGAATGCTCAGCAGCTAACACTGCGATCTGGCTTGCTGAGCCTTTCATATTCCTTCAGAGTGCTGCACTAGAAGAAAAAACCACATTTTTTTCAAGTTTTTTAACTGGAATTTTTTTTATTTGCAGGTTGAATCTTATACCAGGGTCTCTGGAAGAGAGTAGAAGTTAATTTTGTGTACATAAAGAACTGTGGTAGCTGATGTTTGTCAGTTCTTGTAGGACCATGTTGCCTGTAAGCAGGAACAGGTTGCAGTTTATTCTCTGAAGTCTGTAAGGTATATGAAAGCATTCTTCCTACTACTTTCTTCTGGTGCATCTGTTCCTCCTGCACACCAGTCTCACATGGTGGGCAGTCAGAGGCAAGAGGAATGGGGAATGCTGCGTTGCTTCCTTTCTCCTTCTCCACACATGCAGGGAAGATGTGCTGTGCTTGGCTGTGTGCTGGTGGATTAGGTCTGTGTCCTGCCCAAACCAGCAAGATCTTACCATCAAGGATCTTTGTCCCTCCTCCACTGTGTGTTTGTTCTTCATCTTAGGAAAGGACTTGAGGCTGACCACAGCCACCTCAAGTTTTACCCTGACAAGCTGATACAGACTTGGCTGTTTTGTGGGACAGATGAACAAAAGAAGATTTCAAATCCCCAACCTTTCTCTGCCTGTCACCCCATAGGGAGTCTTACACGGATGTTCCCAAGTGAAATATTCAGAGTGGACTGTGATGTTCTTTCTTGTTTTATTGTGGTATAAACTATACGACAAGTTTGGGTAGATCAGACCAGAGCTCTCTTGAGGTCATGCTGCTCAATTGCACCTATCTTCCTAAAGGCACAAGTAAGAGGTGCTATCTCAAATGGCCTCGTGAGCATGCATGACACAGGAGGGCAGGGGGACCCATGGATAGCCTGTGTGCTGAGCTACAATGAGTTGGACGTTGAGGATATGACTTGTGTTGACTGGGTAAGAGTTCCCGTTTCATTTCTCTCAACAGAAAAAAAAAAAGCTCCAGCTCTAGGGATGGGGACCTCTTATCCAAGAAACTCTCTTTTTCATGTATTTATGTGCACAACAGAGATCTAAACATTTTCTGTCAGTTTAAAGAACTGTAAAAGAAATTTTGAGTGATTTAATGCACACCAGCAAACTATGGTAAAGGACTGAGGCAACTTACCTGACTTCTTTGTACTGTGGTTTTTGCTCTAACAGATTCTGAAGTGTCATAGCATCAGTGTCTGTCACTGGTGTTGTGTCAGCTGGGTCATTCCTACAGCTCTTCACATTCCAGTTCAGGTTCTCAGCTTTCAGCATGCAGATCCAGTTTTCATCACTTGTATTCTTACCCGACCACCAAACCAAGACTGAAGAAGGGAGACTGTCAAAGGATGCTCCTAGAAGTTAGAACCTTCAAGGAACCAAAACTAATTTGGAGGAGGGTGGGAGAGAGTAGCTTTTGAATAGGAGAAGCTCAAATTTAGTGCAGGTGGCTTATCTAGAGGAGAAAATGCATGGGTTTTTCTAAGCTTTGCTGACCAGTTTCTGGACTTTTTTGCTAAAGACAAATGAGTGATGTTTTATTGATGGTTGCTTGGGATGACTGCATTCTGAACAAGCACAGATTTTGATCAGGGAAATAGTTTTTAAATTTTTTATTATTTCAGACTGGTAAAATCCTGTTCATTTTTGGTGCAGTTTTTATTTTCCTGTTCTCCTGTCCAGCTAACACAGTTGCAGGCTTCTTGATGATTCCAGCTTTTTCCTTCTACATAGAACTGCTGCTGTTTTGCAGAACCATGTTGTGGCAGCGTCTCAATTGATGTCAGAAACGGCTGATCTTGCCTTCCAGAGTGAGAAAAGCTCATCGTTATCATGATAACACTCATTTCTGGTATTGGGATTACATGCTTACCTTGGCTGATTAAAATCACTCCCTTTCCCCTCATCAAATGCTACCTGATTTGGAGATATGTGCACTTCTTGAGGGTCAAAAAGCTTGTTCTTGGTCATACTGTCTGACAACAGCAGAATTATATGATTTGAAGTGGGCTGAAGTAGAGCCCTACCCAACTTACCCATTTTTCTAGTACTGCTGGTCTGAACATTCCCCTGATCTTCAGAAGAGTATTGGGAAGAATATTCACATGTTGAAGACACTCTCATCTTTCCCACTAACCATTAAGAGCAGAACGAGGGAAAGATGAAAAGGTAAAATTCAATATGCTAATGCCTTTCTGACAGCATGGGGAAAAGGAACTTTTGATTTTGCAATTTTTCAGTTTCTTTACTGGAGCTCATTCTGGCTTCCTGGGAAAGAAAAATGCCTGGAGTAGAGTGAAATGGTGTGATTTGCTGGAAGAGGTTTTGCTGCAGTGGATCACAGCAAAAGATGCCAGTGGCTGGCTATCCACATCAGATAGGAGGAGAAATGTGATCGAACTGAATGTAGTTTTGGGAGCAAAAACAATGTGTGCGTGCAAATATGTTATGTAGTGAAATTTTCATGTAGCATCTCCCTCTGTGCTGTGGAAATTTTCATGTAGCATCTCCCTCTGTACTCCATGGAAATAATAGGTATAGTAACATGGGAATGTGATCATGTAAATTCCATACACTATCACCCACAAGAATGAAATAAAGAGCTACGATTCCTAATTAACCTCACTGGAAAGCTCTTGGGTGTGAAGTTAAAATATACAGAAGGGTTGCCTAGCAAGCTGTTCCAAATTTCAGCTTCTTTCTGAAGGTCTGGGTCAACCAAATGGCTCTGCAAGCATTGTTAACTAAGAGTTTTGTTTGCTTCTTTGAGGGCTTTAGAAGTTAATTAAGTATAAATCAATGCTTGAGGCTTCTGTGAGTGCTGGTCACTCCATTGCCGAAGGAACACTGCAGAAATGGAGGGAGCGAGGAAAAAGTGACAAGAATGATTATAAGGACATGGAAAACTCATATGAAGAGAGATTGAAAAGACAGATTATTTCTTCTAAAACAGTAACAAGTGGCACTGTAGAAAAGAAGAAAAATGATATAAAATGAGAAACTGAAGAAAGAGTGAAACTTACTCTGTCTTCTTCTGGGCACCTGGACAAAGATTTTCAGTTATATAAAATACATAAAATAAAAGACTAGTAGAAGAAAAGTTGTCAG
>NW_008671953.1:52869-68621 GCF_000695815.1 Acanthisitta chloris | reverse complement strand
CTGCAGAATGTTGCTGCTGCACAAGTTGTTAGCAGGAAACTCAAAAACCGCACGTGAGAAAAAATAATCTACGTGGTAAAATTGCTAATGATGTTTTAGAAGATGTCTGTAACTTCATGCCTCAGGTCTTACAATAATGCAAATATAAGAGGTGGCCATTTTAGTAATGTGTCTACCTTGTATGTATTCTCCTGTGCTGTTCCTATGGTACTTCTTGCCTTGTATGTATTCTCCTGTGCTGTTCCCATGGTGCTTCTTCCAGACAAGCTGTTGCCTGGTGGTGAGGTCCAAGGTGGAATAATGACCCCTGTGCTTGCATGAGTTGGCAAAGGGAAACCCAGGAGCCTCAGTAATGGACAAGGAAGTTCTTTTCTTTGTGTGCAAACACATTAACTCCTTGCTGCTGCTGTAGGGTATTTGTTGGAAGCAGTGCCTTGGGGCAGGTCAAGGTTGGTGGGGAGTGCTGCAGCTCTTCTCTGGGCAGGCAGTGCCAGAGCACAACCCTGATCCAGTTGAGAGCATGGTTATATGGAGAGGCCCATGAGAAATTATGTGGGTTTGCTGTTGTTGCTGTTTTCTCCAGAATATGAAGTCTTTCTGTATCTCTAATCATCAGTACTGAGTATTAAACCCCTGTTAGTTTTCCCAGTATCTCCTGTGACACTAATAAAGTGAAAGTATAGAAATATTGACTAAAATTTTTTAATCCTCGAGGACTTTTGTGTTGTGTGATAGAAAGGATGTCTGTACTCAGAGACATGAGGGAGCTCATACATACTTTTTTCTCCCATAGTTTAGGAGAGTTTCTCTGTATTACCAAGGATTTGGCTCTGACTTACTAGGAACTTTGTGCTTTATAGATCCTTCTTTAATGTTGTTTCCTGGTTCACTAAATTAGCATACTTTCTTCCTAGCAGAGCTGAAGAGTGATGTCATTTTTAATTTCAGTGAGGAATGAGAGAAAAGCAATGACTTCAGTTTTCAAATCAGGAGGGGGTAATGACTGGCAATTTCAACTGCCAAGATGATGTTATGACAAAAAGTTTGTTGCCGATGGCCATCCTTGATAAATACTTCCTTATCCCTGCATCACCTCTGATGTATAACTGCCTTCTGTGGAGAGAAAAAAAAAAAAAGGTGTTGGAGGTTTTTAGAAGTTTTTAGGACTTCTTGACTGCTTTTAATAACTCTGTTACCATGAATGCAGTTACCCAGGCTTAAGGAGAAGCAATAATAATCTTTACAATGGGATAAAAATAACATTTTTAGACATAAACTAGTGGCTATATATTTGTTTCTTTCCAGTCTGGAAGTGCATGCTGAGTCCTGCTGGCTGCTGGGAATTCTTATTTCTAGCAGAAATGATCTCTCATTTTCAGTCCTGCAGGGTAATAAAATAGTGGACTACGCAGCCTTAATGTATAGCTTTCCTGAGAAACTACAGCTGTTTTGGGACTGCATTTTTTGCCTGCTTTGGGCCCCAGGCAGCTATAAACGCTGGGAGTAGAAAAGGAAACATTTGTGGCAGTTATCTTTAAGAGCACTGGCATCTGCTGGAAGCTGGTTGGGCTTTGGGTGGGTTAGACAAAGTCAAAATACATGATGGATTTGCACATGGTTCTGCATGGCCTTTCAGGTTAATTCAATCATTACTATGGTTCATTTGTAACCCATACTGTGCTGGATGGCTCTCGCTGTGCTAGTCGTGAATTTTCTGTGCAAATTCATATGAAGAAGCACCTGTGCCCTCAGGAGCATGTATTTGAGTGAGTTAAGATGATCAAGATATGGAAAAGGTGACGTTTGTTTCACATGTTATTTTTTTCTCTGTCTAGTTACTCCTTAAGAAATCTTTCCTCTCCCAGCTTCATACTTACCATATACTTGTAAAACATTGTATGCAGCCACAGCTGAAATGTGGGAAATGCAATTTAGAAACCAGCATTGGTTGAAACCACGCCAAAAAAAAAATTAAGGTTTTTTTTTGGTAGGTAGGTCAGTCGTATGTACCCCTGCTTCCAGAATTGCAGTTGTCTGAACTGCAAGGCCAGTAATGCTCAGACATTGTCAGGGACACCCTGAGGAAAAAAAAAAAAAAGGGTGCTTTTACATCAGTAGATCTCAGGTAATTTCAGGTCCAAGGTTTGCAGATATTTCCTATTAGAAACTGTCCCTGTTTTCCTTGGAGCCATCCAGAGAGTCTCTTTAAATCCCGAGAAAAGCCACCATGATGTCATCATGCAGGGAACGTACACGTTCAAATCAGTTTAAAGAAACATGACCTTTCTTTGTATATCTTCTATCTGTGAAGTCCTGTGCACTGCACTCATGTTAAGCCAGGCATCTGTTTCACAAAACTCCTCTTAGAAATCAGGGCTCTGAACTGTTGTACTCACTCACACATTCCCAGTTAGAGTGGTCTTTTGTATTTTTGTATAGGAGAACCTTCCCCAGCCAAGTAATCTAAACATGGTCTTCAAATTTCACTGACCCTCTGGAAAGCAGTATTATCCCCAAAGATTCCTGTTCTTTCCAGGCACAGATTGCAGGGCAAACACACTACCATTATTTCAGGGAAATATTATTAGACTTCTGCTGTCATGTCTTCCTTGGCAACACGAGCCATGTAAAAGATGTCACCCTCCTTCAGGAGCTTCTGGACTCTGTAGATGTCTACCTCATTGATGAGAGATCACTGACAGAATGAAAGTAGAAATATTTTCTTAAACTGTATTGCATAGAGAGCATTTTCAGTTCTGTGCAAGCCAGGAATTTTCCTGCTTCTTAAACTGTATTGCATAGAGAGCATCTTCAGTTCTGTGCAAGCCAGAAATTTTCCTGTCTGCTGGGTGTCTGGAGATGTATACAAGGCTTTATGTTTGTTTGATTCACTAGGATAAGACTGTGCAAAAGCTTGAATTTAAACAGAGGGAATAAAACAAATAAATACAAATAAAAGTCATTTTCCATACAAAGATAGCCACGTTTTCTTTGCCTTTTCCCTTCTGCATGATATCTCCATTCTTTGTGTACATGAAGAAAGGGGAATTGTAATTACATGAGTCATCACCAGGAAACATTCGCAACTGAAATTTTTAATTTCACAGACCATAATCAAAATTGGGGGTTTGTTAGGAGAATGAGTCTCAAGCCTGTGGTTGGCTGCAATACTCTCAAAGAGAAACAGCAGCCCTGCTTTTTAGGTCATTTAAAAAACAAATAAAGCAAACACTCCTACACCAAGATTCAGAGTTATATTCAGATATACAGAGCCTGATGACATATAGGAGGGCAGGTAGTGAACTGAACTGGACAGGTAAAGGCTGTATTGACAATCAAATACATTTTACTTTCATGTTTTTCTTTTTTTCTCCCAAGATCTCTCACACACAAGTCTAGATAAATATGAGTTGTACAGAGTGTGGATGTGTAATGGTACATTTGATGCTGTGTCTCTCAAAATATTGCTCTCAAACATTTTTCCAGTATCTCCCTTAATCCCTTTTCTGAATTCACACTGATCTCAGTACTTGCCTTTTCTGTCAAGGGTAAAAAAAAAAAACCCATACAAATATTCCACATATGTAAACAGCTCTTTTATTCCTGAACAAAAAGTATGCTAAAATGAAACTAAAGCTTGAAAGTATGTTTCAATAATTCAAAAATAAATGGTAATAAAGCTGTAATTATCCCCAAAGCTACAAACACAGTAAATAAGTTAAAGTTGAATTTATAACACCTGAAAGCATATTAAGCATGCAAAGGCAAAACAAAAGCAGCCAATGGCTTTAGCTTCACCCTGTAGTAACACTAAGCAAATTTAGTTAGAGAATAATGATGTTGATAGTCCATTTGTTTAAAAATAAGAGCTTGCCTAATTTTTTGTTTTGTTAAATCTCACTGTGTTATGACTGCATCCATCGCAGAACAGTGAGCCAGGCTGTACATGCAGACCTCAGCTCATCCTGTGAATAATACCTCCTGAAAACGAAAGTGAGACTAATTCTTAATTAAATGTATTAAAGCTGAGGAAAAGAAAACATTTGTAAGGCCTTATTCTTCCATACCTAGCATATAGCTTACGTATATTCTTAGTTTTCATTATGTATTTTGTTAAAACATATAGCCTTGAATCATTTAGAGTGGTCACCATTTTTAATCTAAAATTTCTGCAAAATAATTTTGCTTCACATGTAAAATGAACACAGTGTTCTTGTTTCTGATAGAACATTAGTCAGGTCAGGTTGGAAGGGCTTGGTGTACACTCAGCTATCACTTAATAAACAGTAATTTCTTTATCTAGTGTCTCTGCATTTTCTTAATAATTATCTCTGGAAGGGTTAATTAGCTCTTAGATTTTGTAAATTCTGAAAATAATTGTTCCACACTTGTTTCTGGGCTAGCTCGGGTGATTTCCATTTTAATTTGTTAAACAAAAGATTTTTTTTAAAGCATGAAAACATTAGTCCTATTTCCTAGACTTAATTTTTTCAATTGTGTAGATTTGGGGAGCAGTTACAAAACAGATTACTTTCATTAATATAACGTAATGAAAGTACATTTCTTTTTCAAAATAAACTGGAAAGCTTGAATTTATCTCAGATCCCAGGCTCCTGTTAGGCAGATCTGAGGTGACTGTGACTTGGGAAGAAAAGCAGTGTTTTAGATATGAAACTATTTTTGTTTGCTTTGGAATCAACAACTTCATTTATCATGCACCTGGTACCAGCTAGATGAGAATTATTCATGTGTCATGGTCAGTGGCTGGACTTGGACTACCTGAACATATTGCAAAATGCATTTGCATCAAATCGGTGTATTTTAATAAAGAGCAATCTTCCTGGAGGTAGCTTTGAGGCAGAGCAGCTTGTCTTTAATGACTGGAAAGCCGAGGTGAACATTGGCCAACTCTTCACTGGGGTGCTCCAGTTAGGTCTTCTGTACTGTGTCATCCTGACATTTTCAAATTTCATTTTTGTAAATAAAACAGAGGAAAAGATTCAATATTCCCATTCAAGCCTTGCTTCCATCTGGTTTTAGTTCTACAGTTGCCTATACTCTTAAGTCCTTACCATGGCATATATGTAGATTTCCATCTAAACCCAACATTTTAGTAAACTGTGTGGTCTTAATGGTTTTTCAGACAGCTGCTGTATTAGTTGAACTTGATGGAAGATAAAAATTTCTCCTTCTTCGGGAGGAGAATTTCTTAGTCCCCTCTTCAAATTCAGAGACCCATCTAACATAGGGGTAAGACTGGCTCTCTATCCACGTGGATTGTTGTCCAGGAGGCACAGGAAGTCTCTTAATGCCCTTCTTAAATGTGGATAAAGTACATTTGTGTTGAAGTGTGGTTCATTCATAAGTGGAATTTGAAAATCCGTTCGTTGTACCTGAGGAAATAATCACACGTTGTGCTTCTCCCTGTCTCTGTGTGGACAGCCAAGTATTAGGAACATTTTAGAACCTCATTGGAAGAGGTCCAGAGGTTTTCTAAGAATACTGTTGATGGTTTGTTTAAGGTTATCAATTATGTCTCAAATAAAAAGCTCACTACAGATGATCATTGTGCTGTACTTTGAACTCATTTAACTCGACATTATTTACAGAATATTTATCTTGGTTATGGCAGTTTTTGTCACACAGCGATATTACTTTTCCATTATATACTGCATGTGACCACCACAGAAGTTTGATAATAAATGTTGGGAAATAAAAAACAGACTAAGTGCCTCAGTATGATAGCAATTCCCATGTGATGGGAAATAATGTCATAAACTTCAAATTACCTTTTAAATAAATGTTTATGTCCAACCCGTCCATTAGATCATAGCCTGAAGGGTCAGGAGGATCGTTTCTTCGTCTTTCACTGTATGCATTATGGTTGCTTTTTTAGGTGTAAATGATGTTTTTAAATGAAGAATGGCACTTGAACTATACACAAACAATGGCTAGACATTACTGAGTTGCAGTACGGCAGAAATAGCCTCAGCCACTCTGCTAAATATAGAAGTGCAGCAGTAAATTGAATTCATTCTTGAAAATATTTTTAATGTGTAAGTGCTGAGATGACACAGAAATACAGCTTGTGTCATTCTTACAGTTTGTGGCTTTGACTTTTTAGTCAAGTTTGAATTCTAGTTGTGGTTTGGTGAATGGCTGATTTGCAAAATGTTTTGAGATTTTGGATTTTTGAGAGTGAGGCAGAACATATCTGAGTGTGCAGAGAAGTGTACAGGTAACTGATATCATATTAATGAGGGTCTGAACCATCTAGGGCTTTGTACGTTTGTGCATTTGCTGCCTCAGTAAATGCCCATGGATATTTTCCTGAGAGCATCTGATGTGAAACACCCCACACACAGCGACCCCACTACTCCCAGTGCCTTTCATAGGAAGGGGACATTGATGACCATCTCAAGGATGAAGCAAACCCACATCTCACATTTAGACATTTCCCTTCTTTGAGCTGGATGTCCCTAGTCCATATGTCCTGGAGGAACCTGTATGGCTCCCCAAAATACCACATGCATTAAAGCTTTTATATGTGGTGTTCTTAACCACGTTATCTCTGCAGCACCAGTCTAAAACCCAACTGGGAGTTGGAATGGTTGGGCTAACAGAGAGGTGGCTTGGAGGAGCAGAAGCTGTAGTTGTCCTGAGACTGCTGGTGTGCATGTGGGGATAGGGCAGGTTCCTTAGTCAGGGCTGGGCTGGCTGGGAGTGGGGGAAGCAAGAGCTCTCCAGGCTGTTAGACCAATCTGGCAATAAATTCAAACAAAAACCTTCTGTTTACAGGCAGGGGAAAACCCATTGTCATGGAGATTTAAAACACCAATCAAGAAATTCAGTGGTGTTTTTGCTTCAACTATGATTTGACCTTCCTGTTTACATGAAACATTTTTTATGGTGGTGTGCAGTGACGTGGTTGCTTTGTTTGAAGTATTTGACAGTTACAGCAGTTCTGGGAATAATTGTTTTGGTTCTATGTATGTTAGGGAAGAAACACGTTAATATCTGAGATCAGGTTACATTTTTTTAAACTTATTTGTATTTGTTATGTTTCTTAACTTTACCTTCTTCCATGAGGACCATGAACATGTTAAACTTAATTTTAAAACAAGATTTTTTTAGTGGCATATTAAACACTTTATGTCCAAAAAGTTATTTTTAGTTGGAGGCTAATCTCCTCTATAACTGGTTTTCTATAATATTGCTTCTTTTGTCATTATAATTTGTGTAAAAATGGTATATTAATTTCTTAAGAGTTCACTTGATCTTGATTCTTTTTTGTTAGCAGAGGTCTATAATCCTTTCCACAGCAACCACTTGTAAAAGCAGAGGATTATGACTTGAGGCAGGATATGAGCAGCAGGAACAGATCAACTTAAAAACAAAGATCCTGTTTGAGTACAAATGCTATTGTTAGCACAGAGTTGGGGTGAGTCAAGTGGCAGGATGTCTATTAGAATATATTTAATTCATATCTATGCCACATGGCAGGCTCACCAGAAGACACATCCTTTTAGCAGTTATGTGATAAACTACATATTTTTATACCTTTACTTATTATACTTTTGCTGAGTCTAATAAACCATTCCCTCTGAGAATGGCTGATATCTAAAAATCTGAATAGCTTTTTGGTTTTCTGTAGATTTATTTTTCTGTCTTAGAAGTTTCCGCTCTGTTATACTTTTCCCCAAATCTGCTAAAAGCAGGATTTGAAATTACACTACCACAAGGTCATTCTGAGGTTAGTAATAGCCATTTTGGACTATCTTTTCTTATGATGTGTGTGATCCTTCAGAGGAAAGGAGAAGAGGTTTTTTTCCTTTGTTCTTATTTTTTAAAATAAGAAGTACAATCACATTTTTTCCTTCATTAAAAAGCCTTTGTTTTAATACTGATGATTGAAGTGACCTGTCTAACAGTGACGGTATGTGACTCAATTCAATGTATTTTTGAAGCTTAAGTTTTTTTTCCTAATATTTTTCCAGTTAGTAGGAAGTAACAAAGGTACCAAGTAACAGAATACATATTACTTAGGTGTGGAAAAACTCTGCTTTTTGTAAAAATTTGAAAAATTCTTACATGGCATGGGCAAAATTAATAAATATACAAAATGCAGTGATGGAGTCAGGTAGCAGTTTCACTTGCAATGGTCTGTAGAGTTATTCTAACAGCTGACACCACATACAAGGAGTAATCTGTGCTTCCCAAACTTCTGTTGACTGTATTTTTCTAGTAGACAGTGCAAAATATCCTGTTTATATATGATACAAATTTTGTCTCAGTGCATCTTGTACACGCAGATATATCTAAAATGTATTACACACCATCAAATAGTAAAATTCCACATTAGCATCTCTAATTACAAGTCAAACAGAAGTCTTGGTAGAAGAAAATGTTTGGAGGGGTCTTTAATCATTGTCATGTGGTGACAAGAGGAGACTCAATATGATGGTTTTATTGAGTTTTGTTTAAATGCTTCTGCTGCATGGAATAAGATCCCTCTTCAGTGTCCTAAAGTTTGCAAGGTTAAAAAAAACCCAAACATTGTCTTAAAGTTATATTTCTAGCTCCTGTCTGAAAAGGAAGATTTTATTGCACTTGATAAATAATGGTTTTCAAATCATCCTACTGGTGGCACTTGAGCTGCAACTATATTATCAATGAATAAGAAAACAGAAGCCGTGGCATTTCAACAGTATGAATTCTTCAGACTGTATTATTTTGCTAGCCTGAGGCAAGAGACTGTGCTCTTAGTACTCATCTGTGCAGAATGAGTAATCTGAGACAAATGTGTAACTGCACCGCGTGTGCAATATGCCCACATGCCCACTAGCTGGTCTCACTGTGCGCCACAGGCAGCCAAGTATCTCTCATGGACAACAGTCATATGTTAAAAAGGGATAATTTTATTATAATGTCTGTGATTTCACCACACTAGCTGATTCTAAAAGCATTAGAACATGACGGTGTAACTATGGGTCTGTTTACCCTGTTCGACTCGGAATATTATACTACAAGGAGTTGGTTTTACCAGCAGGATTTTCTGTTACCTCACCAGAATTTTGCATTTTTGCATGAATCCTATGCATGAGAGCAACTGAAAATGCATATTCCCAGTGCTCTCTATTTCGGTGTTTTAACATGACTTGCATTAGTGTGTGTGATAACTTGAATTTTCTTTCTTCGCCAAAGCTGCTTAAACAATACAATGACAGATTTCTGCTTTTATTCTTCGTTAATGTCATTCTTCATCCTCTCTGCCCCACATCAGGGAAGAAGTGTTGCGAGTTTGCTATTTTAATGAAGAGAAATGAGGCATCTATCAACTAGGATTTACACTGGAGAGCACATCAATTCAGTTGCCTTGAGCTTGCTGAGTTTGCATATCCAGGGCCAAGCAGCGCTCTCAATTACTCCCGTGCAACCCCATTAACTTCAGGAGGTTGTGTGGTTCAAAAGTGGCTTTGCAGAACGTGGGGTGATATTAGGGGGGGTAAAAAAGCTATCTGATAGAGAAGTCGAGCTCTAAAATACGATTTTTGGTTATCTTTAAGGAGATGTGCATGCAGTCATAATTACACTTTTGAAAGGTTAGGGTAGTCATCATATAGTAATTTCATTGAGCATGTCTTTGTAGCTGTGCCTAACAGAACAGACAATCTCCCAAAAAATTACTGCAATGAGGAATAAAACACTTCCAGCCCTGGAAACATATTGTAAATCATATGTCTTTAGTAGACTCTATCCTGTAATTATTCTTAACTGTAGGTTGTTTCCTCCTCTTTCTCTCTCTAGGAGCTATGCCGTCAGCACATGGCAGTGAAAGCCTCTGATCGCCCGGAGCCCCTGCACTCCTCCCGAATAAACAGCGTTTCTTCTCAGTTCAGCGATGGACCTATTCCCAGCCCCTCAGCCAGGAGCAGCACATCTTCCTGGTGTGAGGAGCCAGTCCAGTCCAACATGGACATCTCCACCGGTCACATGATCCTGGTAAGACATTTCTGTCTTCATAGCGTGAAATTTCATCAGAATTTAAGATACCTGCTCAGCTTTTGGAAAGAGATAGCTTTTAAAAAAAGGGAAGCTGTCTTTTCACAGGCAGAAAATATTCCTGAAGCTTCATTGGTAATCTTAGCTTTGTGGAATTAAAACTAAAGGGATTTTATTTCCGTTTCTGTTTCATTATATCTTTTTTTTTTCCCCTCTCTGGTGAACATTCTTTTATCTTGGGCATACAAATTGTTTGCATGCTTGCTTTAAAAAAGATAAGCCCTGTGGTGTCCTTTTGTCCTAGTAATTTATGTTTACCTCAGCTTGGACAAGTGAAGAAAACTGCTAAATTTCTGATCAGCTTACTGCTTTTTCTCACAGATCTTCAGTGTGCAGAGGTATCTGAGAAGGCAACAGAAGATTAGTAATATGGAACTATTCAATTCTGTTGCCCTTAGAAAGAAAAGGGATCTGAATTTTGAGCCTTGCCTGGATATTTTTTGTCCTTGGCAGAATTTCTTCCAGGCTGGATTTCTCTTACATTTGAAATGATCCAAATATATTCTATTGATGGAGTCTGCATTGGAAAAACTTGGGTTCTTTCCAAACACAACTTGAGACCAGTATCAATGTAGAAGATGGACACATGAAGAGTTTTTTGTATGTAAGAGTCAGAGTCCTGTGGTTGGGACTGGTGGAGCTTGTTTCTGTCCTGCTGGGAGAGCTGTAGAGTAATCCTCAATTTTTTTGTGCCTTATTTTCATCCTTGTTTAAATATTTACTGTCTTGGTAGAGTACACTGAAATTAGCTGAGTAGAAGTTGGTGATGGCAAAGAACCTGACCTGAAGTCTGGAATTACTTTGCTTTCTATATTTGACTTCTGCTATTACAGTTTATCTAAAGTAAGCACCTTTTCCAGTTGGTAGTGTTGCCATGCTTTTGGGAACTTTTCTACATCATGTCATACTTCTGGGTCATAGTTTTTCAGCTTCTTTCTTTTCCTGGACTTGTATTTGAAAGTACTATCTTCTCAGATACTGCTCATGTTACTTGCAAGCCAACTTCACATAATAGAGAAAGGAATTAAGGCAGTCACAACCCAAAGAGCTAATTTGACCTCAGCCAAGTTACTGACCTTCAGCCTTGATTGGGTCAGCCATAAAACCAAGCAAAAGCAGGGCAGGATTATAAACCAGATGCTTCCTCAGAGTATGTCATCCTGAGTAAATACTTAGCCCTATCCCCCTCCCAAAATGAGTTAATTAATTGTTAGGTTAATACCTGGTAGACAAATTCAGTTTGGATGGGTTGCTTCCATGACAGAAAATAATCTGTTACAATTTTTACTGTTTCACTTTGCCTAAGCAAAATGAAAATTCACTCGATTTCCTTTCATAGTTAACTAAAATGCTTGGGGGGGGAATGTCTGCAGTTGCACAACTTAAAATAAGTACAAATTCCTGTTGAAAGGTTCTGAGGCAATATATTTGTATGGAAATAAGAGCAATATTTCCTATGTAAATGGCAATATGCATTTAACATTTGCAAACAGTTTCAAGTAGTTTAAATGGAGCAAAATTGTTTTCAGTGATACTATTGAAAAAAATAAAAACATCATCACAAAATTATGTTTAAAGGAGAGAAAGTTGCATATGGGAACCACTTATTCTGGCTCTGGGAATTTCTCCAAAATTGCAGGAAGAATTGTCTTCATATGGCAATAAATAAACTTTAAAAAATAGTCAGATTGGTCAAGATCACTGTTAGAGTGTTTAGTGTACGTAATGCAGTCAATCCTGTTTAACCCTGGATGAACTCATACATGTGTTAGCTATCTAACAGCATATGTTATATCTTAGCTGGTGAGGGTTCAAAGAAGGGTAAAGAAATGCTGTAGTGCCTTGAGATTACAAATCACACAGAGAGAGTAAAAACAATTAATTTGTTTAGTCTAACCTGAACAAACAAAAATCAGTGATTCGGGGGAGTCTGCCTATGTGCTTTGAAATATAGGATGGGGAAAAATTGTTCTTGATGGACACAGATGATACAATTAGAAAGAAAATATGGGTTAGCATTGAAAGGATTCATTTAGCTTTGCTATCAGGGTAAGCCTAATAGGAGGGTCAGGCAGGCAGTGGGATGTTTACTTAAGGAAGTAGTTAAACTGTAAATTTAAGATTTGCTGAAGGCACAGTTGGGTTAGGTTTACATGGAAAATCAGCATCTCTCAGCTACAGCACAGAAGCAGATGATTGGACTTGATCAGAAATGCTTGTGTTTTGTGTCACGGTGGGTGATGCCGAAACCGGAGAGCTGACCCAATTTATGTTTTGCTCAAACATTAATGCACATATCTGTAATAACTTAGTTACCTGAATTTCTCTCCCTCTGAAGATGCTCTGGCTTGGTGGACCTTGCCTTGCAGATACAAGTAAAAGAGAGTGAAGGGCCACTTCACAACTTTCATACCATTCAATACAAGACATTTTTCAGTTCTTCTCATTTCCTGCTGCCACAATCCTCTTATCTTTTAAACTTTGTAGATATTTTCTGTGAAAAATATCTCAGTGCTTAAAACAGCAATGAGAAATATTAGCAAGGGGCCTAGTAAGAATGGCAAATACCCTCTGCTTTGCAGGGTAAATGCACTTACAGGTCTGTAAATGTGTTTTTCAGCTCCGCAGTGTGCAGTGAAGGAGCAGTTAGCTGAGCTAAGGCTCCTTAGTCTTGATTGTTCATAGGTGCTGGAACCCCCCTAGAGAAAATAAAACAATGAATTACTGTGTGAAGTGGCAGCAGGAAATATTTTGCATTGATTTATAAACACAATAAAATCTTAATGAATATATCTTAGGAGTGTGTCTGTGACTGCTGAATGATTTAATGTAATTTTGCTTGGAGGTAGCGCTGGTCAGAAATATTTCTGTACAGCTGTTTAATTTGCTGGAAAATGCTATCAGTCATACCCGAAGTGATATCCAAGTCAGCTCAGCTTTGGGTTTGTTGGAACCTGTGGTTGGCCACAGGTATTGTTTTCTTGGAGGACTTGCCACATTATAGTGCTTGGGGTCCAGAGAAATCACAAATCTTCCAAAATCTGTGGCTGTGGGGCAGCAGTCTCCTCACTTAGTCTGAAACTAGCCTTCCTAGAGAAAAATCCTGCATTTTTGCCTCTTCCCTATGCATCAAAGACAATGTCTCTGCACTGCTGACAGCACTGTGAGGTAGTTTGAGTTGTTGGCAGGAGGAAGCAGGGAGGGCTCAGGAGGCCCAGAAGGACAGCGATAACAACATTCAGAGCTTTTTTTTTTTCCTTTTCACTTTCTTTTTCATCACATTTATAACAGGAGGGTGGTACATATGGCACATTTTAATTCTGTCTTTTGAAAAAATCCAAGCACTTTGGAAAGTGTAACTAGAGGAGCGTGTTTCACGCCGTTGTGTTTGTGGCACCGACTGGCTAGTTTCAACATTAGCAACAACACGGAATCCATGCCCTCATTTCAGTCACCAGTGGTTTTGCAAGAAAACATTTTTCAGGAGGTCACAACAAGGGAAAGAATAGGAACTTAGAATTAAATTTACACACACTTTATTCACACATGTACATTTATATTTCATGTGACAGGAGAAGTCCTAATTAAGGGCAACACTTCTGTCTGCAGTCCAGCAAGAAAACCTGAGGGGGGTTGAGTGTCCAGGAGAGATTTCTGTCTGCAGTCCAGCAAGAAAACCTAAGGGGGGTTGAGTGTCCAGGTGAGAGTAAGTCTCCCTGACTTTAGCTCCTACCTTATTCCTATATTTGAGGCACTTAAAGAAGTGTTGGTGTTGAATCCATAAATTGCCCTGATAGTTGGTGAAATGAATGGGTGACTATGAAGGTCTCCAGAGAATTAGGCAAAGAGTGGATTTCTCTTGAGGCACCTCCTTTGTGCCTGCACCATCCTGTTGATGTCTGCAGCTTAGAAATAGGAGTTTCTTTTGCTTGTGCTGTAGGACAAATTCAGCATCTAAGTTAGGTAAATTGGATCCTATGTCTGCTTCGTGTATTACTGCATTTGTTTGGGTAAAATAATTATGATCTTTTATGAGGTTTTAAATGAAGAACAGTACTCCAAGAAGGGAACACACACTTTTCATGATAGCATTTTGAGGTTGTTATCTGAATGCCATATATTAGAGGGAACTTGGAGAAGAAGAAGTGATTTTCTGTGTTTTCTGTGGTTTTTCCTTGTAAAGACACGTGCAAAACTCGGAGCTTTATACATAAGTCAGAATTTCGGAAAGTGTGAATTTACTAAAGGTCTTCTTTGGGACTTGTTTAAGCTGAAGTCTGAGGAGTCTTCTTCCTGAGGGTATGAAACTGCTGTATGTACTGCAGATAATAATAATCTCTGATAGTTTGTAGTACTGTACTTTTTAGGAGAAGTTTGATACCTGGGCTGAATGAGGCAGTGGAAACAAATGGACTAGAGCCTGAAATGAACTAGGCCTTGCATCTAGGAGGTGTAAGTCTGCTTGATTCCCTCATCTTTGGCAATATGTCTGCAAAAACGGAATGACTTTCCCCATAGAGAAGTGAAGGATAGCCTCATATGGGAACTTGGTGTCAAAGTTCTGGGACAGGTTGTTTCCCAGAAGGTGGCACAACGTGAGCTTGGAGCATGGTCTGGAAATCTGCTGCTGCAAAACCAGTCAAATTTCAGATGTTGAATTTTGCATCCAGTTTAGTTTTGACACTGAATCAATGGCAGAATTGCTGTGGGACTGGGAAGGGTAACAAGGAGGGAATAGTTTCCAAGGGCTTTTGATAACATTGGTATCCTGTAGGCTCTGAATAGTAACTTTTCGATGGTTTCTAAGCAATTTTCCCTCACTCTGTTTCTAAAACGAGCTCTGTTTTAAATGAACTCTATGGGGTAGCAGCTATAGATTTTCTTTTAATTGAATATGGAAGAGTGTAGAACCGAGTGACTAAAGATATATTCCAATAAGAAAAAATACTTGTTAAATCCTGCACCACATTTTGCTGAAATTCCTTGATTTTATTCTAAAGCTGCAATAAAATAGGGAGCAAGAGGCATTAAAATGCACCTCTCTAAATAAAGAGAGAAGCTCCAGCATGAGAGGACCAATGGCACTGTGCTACATGCAGGTGTACTTTCCACCTTGACCTTAATCCATATACACACTAAATATTTCCTGAGCAAAGGAGTGTGATGCAGGGCATGAGTGCATTGCACTGCCCAGGGCCACATGCTGCAGAAGTGATTAATGCTGGCAGGGGCAAAGGTAAGGAGTGCAGGTACAAAAAACAAGATCTTTGTCATAATCTTAGTGTGTTTCATTATTTAGTGGGTTTAATTCTTTTTTTTTTTTCCACCATTTCCTTCTACCACCATTAATTTATCTTTATGCATTTCAAGAATATAAATACCCTGTTTAAAAAAAGCTTACAACTGAGAAAATTTTAAAAGTCCTCCCTCACATTGGAAGGGAAACAAGTCAGTGGCAAAGTTTAGCTAAAAGCATAAACTCCTTCCACATGTGCTCAGTGGATCTAAATGCCAACTCATCTCTCAGCTGTGCTAGTATAAATAGTTGTAGAAGTCTCACCAAATCAAGTCCCAAGAAGACTTTGGCTCTAAAGGCCATTTTATCATGAACAGTTGGGCAAGAGGAGTCACAAGGGGAAAGGTTGTTGTGTATCACTTTAACCAGTGACAAGATATCCGATATCCTAAAA
>NW_008671953.1:34289-52832 GCF_000695815.1 Acanthisitta chloris | reverse complement strand
CTGAGTTGTCATGCTTTTAGGGACAAGTGGAACTGGTTGCCTCCTGAAAGGTCTTTTGCTGATGAAATAGTGTTTATCCCTTCATTTTAGTGGGTTTTTTTCCCCTCCCTAAATGTTTACATTATTTTGAAATATTTGCCTATGCTTGTTTAAAGCCAAGACTTGAGATATAGGAACAAAGAAAAGTGGCAAAGAAAAGTGAAAAAAATCTCGTGGCATATGAAAACAACTTTACTAATAGAGCCATAAATCTAATAAATGGATGTATGTACTACATAGATTTCATAGCATCATAGAATCGTCAGGGTTGGAGGAGACCTCTCAGATCATCAAGTCCAACCATTAGCCTGCCAATCTGCTGTAACCCAAAACTGTATCCTCAGATCCAGATGCCTCTTAAACATTTCCTGGGATGATGACTCTACCACCTCCCTGGGCAATCTATTACAGTGCCTTTCATGTAGTTGTGGAGACTGATGAAGTCACCCCTGAGCTGCCTGTTCTCAAAGCTAGCCAAACCCAACTTCCTCAGCCTTTCCTCATACAACATGTTTTCTAGACCTTTGAGGAACCTCGTTCACCTTTGCAGGACTCAATCCAGTGCCTTAATGTCCTTTTTAAAGTGAGGAGCCCAAAATTAAACACAGTACTCAAGCTGTGGCCTCACCAATGCCCAGTACAGGGGGATAATCACTTCCCTAGTCCTGCTGGCCACACTATTCTTGATATAGGCCAAGATGCCATTGACCTTCTTGGCCACCTGAGTAATGTTGGCTCATATTGAGCCAGCTGTTGACCAGCACTTCCAAGCTCCTTTCTGGCAAACAACACTTGAGCCACTCTTCCCCCAGCCTGTAGTGCTGCATGGGGTTGTTGTGTCCCAAGTGCAGGACCAGCACTTCGCCTTATTGAATCTCATGCAGTTGTCCTCAGCCTATTGATCAAGTTGTTCCAGGTCTCTCTGTAGAGCTTTCCTACCCTCAGGCAGATCCACACTCCCACCCAACTTAGTGTCCTCTGCAAATTTACTGAGGGTGCACTCAATCCCCATGTCCAGATCACCAATAAAGATGTTAATATTGAGCCCTGGGGAACACCACTAGTGACCGGCCACCAATTGGATTTAGCTCCATTAATCACACCTCTCTGGGTCCAGCCATCCAACCAGACAGGTTTTTACCTATTGAAGAGTCCCTCCATCCAAGCCATGTGCAGCCAGTTTTTCTAGAAGTATGCTTTGGGAAACAGTGTCAAATGCCTTACTGAAATCCAGACAGATCATATCCACAGCCTTCCCTGCATCCACTATGTGCATCACTGTGTCATAGAAGTAGATCAGGTTGGTCAAATAGGACCTTCCTTTTATAAATCCATGTGGGTTGGACATGATCCCCCGGTTCCCCAACATGTGCCATGCAATGACACTCAGGATGATCTCCTCCATGACCTTGCCCGGAACTGAGTTCAGTCTTACAGACCTGTAGTTCCCCAGATCTTCCTTCTGACCCTTCTTATAGATGGGTGTCACATTTGCTGATTTCCAGTCAGCTGGAATGTCCTGGTTATGGCCAGGACAGGGTTAACTTTTGCAGCAGCCAGGAGGGGCAGCTAGACCCTGGGACTATTCTATGCCACCTCACTTCATGTGCAGGGGAGGGAGTGGGAGGGGGTTGAGCCCCCTTTGTTTGAGTTTCTGGTACACGAGGGTGCGGATGGGCAGCACCAGGTCTGTGTGGTGAGCAATTGCATGTGAGTTGTTCACCCGACTTGTACATTCTGTTATTAACATCATTGTTATTGTTCATGTTCTTATTTAACTGCTGTTCCTAGTAAATTGTTCTTAGCTCAACCTGGGATCTTCACCTCATTATCCCACAGCAGGGGAGGGGATGGGAAGTAAGTGAGCAGTTTGTGGTCCAGGGAGTTTCATTGGGAAACCCTAAATTGGGGAATACTATTCCCAAACCATGACATGGAACTTCTGTAGTTATCCAGGACTGATGATAGATGATTGTAAGTGGTTTAGCAAGTTCTTTTGCTCTCTTCAGGGCCCATGGACTTGTGAGCATCCAATTGGCATAGCTAGTCATTAACCATCTCCTCCTGGATTACAGGGGCTTCATTCGTCTCCCTATCACTGACTTCCAGCTCTAGGAGCTGGGGATCCTGAGGGCAACCAGTCTTGACATTAAAAACAGAGGCAAAGAAGGCATTGAGTACCTCTGCCTTATCCACATCCCCTGTCACTACACTCCCCTCTGCATTTAGCAACTGGTGGACACCTTCCTTGACCCTCCTTTTGTTTTTATAAAAACATTTTTGTTGTCCTTGACTTTAATGGCAAAAACAAGTTCCAGGTGGGCTTTGGCCCTCCTAATCTCCCTACATGACCTTCTGGAGAAAACTTATTCTTGAACAGGTTGCCATTGATTCTTTCATTTTTATTTGTTTCATAATAAGTTGCCTCCCTTTTTCGATATTACTTTTGTTGAATGGGCCTTAGAATTCTTTCATTTTTATTTGTTTCATAATGAGTTGCCTCCCTTTTTCGATACTACTTTTGTTGAATGGGCCTTAGGAAATAATGACAATCATGGAGTCAGTATTAAATCAAGAAAAACATTCCTCTTGAACATGATATGAAATTGATTTCAAAATCGTTTTTTCCCTGTCGATTGTTTTCCCCAAATGTATTCATGATTAGAAATAACTCACCAAATTTCTGTGACTACGTCTTGGTCTGTCGTTGGACTGTAAAGTGTTTATTCCAGCTTTGTTTAAGCTGCTTTGGTTGAGCACTTTTAGCCAGCTTATATCATTCCCTAAGGCTTTTAGTAGAAAGATGAAGAAAACATTTCTATTAATATTCTAGAGTACTAATTTTAAAAGTGTTACATTGAAATGTGTGACACAAAACTAGGTTATGCAACTGTATGCACCAAGTGTAAAGAAAGGATCGTTGCCATGGCTGAAATAAAACTTGGTGACTATCTGGATGTTTTTTTGTTTCTCCCAGCTTTGTTCTGTTTCTAGAGGACATCCACGTAATGTCAAGGCAAGATAAGTATCAGTTGTAGCAAGTAGCAAGAGATGCTCAGAGGTCATTTAATGAAAAAGATCTGGGGTTTGATACTTTAGATTGAAGACAAGGGATGTTACTGGATCCTCAGCTGCTTCTGAGAGTTTCATTAATGACAGAAAACAGAGAAGAACACTCATCCAGGAGTCTTGTCTTCTGGCTCCAAATGCATCCTCAGTAGTGAAGTGCTCTTTGCTGTATTTGTCCTATCGTGCATGCTCACATCATGCATTAAATCATTGATAACTGGTTGTAACAGATGTAGCAGTTAATCATATTTTGGATCTAACAGGTGGAAATGCCTGTTTAGAAGGAGAAGGATACTTGAAAGAGGAAGACTTCTCAGGCAGGAGGCCCAAGATGATAATATATGTTACAGAGCATTTCTGAGCTGGCGGTTGAGTTCAGGTGTGAGAAGGTGGTGATTTTTGACTCACTGTGGTGTAAAGAAATGGCTCACAAAGGTTGCAAGACGTGATGCACTGCTACGATCAAATGACTTGTGGTAAATGGGACTACAACTTCAGAGCTTCTCAAAACATCTAAGAGTTCAGGGTGAAACTGCAACTTGCTTCATGGTACTTCCAAAGTAGAAAATTCATACTGGTGCTGTGTTTTTGCACTGTTGTACCAGTTCCAGTTTAAGATATCTAGGTATTTTGCTGAGCTCCTCTTCATGTGGACTACACCCACAGAATTTACTGGAAATGGTCTGGTTAAGATGCTATTTGTGAAGAAGACAGTTTAATCCCTCCACTGAATGAACGAAGTCTGGTTATACTCATCTTCAGGGCAAGATAAAAAAGCTTTGCTTTCTGCAACTCCTTCAGGGATTAGGCCATAATTTGGCAGTGTTTTCTGAATAAGGTAACAGAATTTGGGTGGTATTTGGAAAATTTGATGTGTAGGACATAGACAAAATGCTCCTGTGACGATCACATTTTGCATATGCACCCACAACGCAGCTGTGGAAACATTTTTAAATAAGGACATAAACATTTCAAAGAATCTGTGAAGTTCACTTGTGGGTGACATATTTGCTGTTCCATAAAGGTGGACTGGTACTTTTTGGTCAAAACCAGATAAAGTCTTCTAGCATCAAATACTGCATCCCTACCCCAGTATGTCTTTATAAAAGACATAACTTTGCTATGGATTTGTCTCCCTTATGTAACTCTCCTTTTGTTTAAGACTAGAGTAATATTTCTTTTTCTAGTTGGCAGCTCTCTCTCAATGCTGTCATACCTCCCTTATCCTCTTCTCCTAAACTCACATGCTAGTGCTGCTTTAGGTTGCCAAGCTGGCCAAGAAAAAAACCCTATTCATAGCAAGGGAGAATTACGAGTTGCCTCTTTTTGCTGGCTGTTTGTTGGGTCTTTGCATTGAGCTAAGAATAGAAGGGAGGGGTGTCAAACTGCTCACAAGCATTACTTCCTCCAAGCATGACCTGCTCTTGCTTTGGGGATTATTCTGTCCTTTTCTTTCTGGAATGACTATGAGGGCTGGCGTCCACATCCTAAAATTTTTCTGACCTCAGTCTGGTTAGTAGTAAATCCATTAATGTCTGTTGCAAATGGTTGGTGTCTGGATTTGACTCATCTTTGAAAAATATTTCTCTGACTGTGTATCACAACTGTGTTATTTTTAAGATGACTTATGTGAAGGTTTGCATCCTGACTGGGCTCTTCGTACCATGTGAAATATTCCCATGAACATGCTAAAACCCTACTGCACATAGGAACTAAGCTCTACTAGCTGTCAGAGTGCTGTGAATTGAAGCACCTTTCTGTGCTTCTTTTATTAAATATGTGCACTTGCAGCACATTTCCTTAAAGAAAATAAAAAATGACAATGTCTCCTTTTTGGATGTGTTATATTTATGTTTGAGCATTGAAGAGAGTCTGGTAATTATAAATTCATTTAAGCATTTTTATTTTAAAATTAAAAAGGTACTGAACTTGAGAAAACAAGTGCAGTCAGTTATTTGGACTGACTACTTTCATTCTTTTTGTATTTAAGTGGGCTTTAGCTGGTTGCAAATAATAATACTAAAGGACTAACAATGCACACTATGATTTGTGTTTTTGCTGTCATGCAAATTCACAGAAAGAAGGAAACATATTAAAGAAATTCGATAAGACCAGGTGGTCTGAGTGAATAATTTCCCTTTCATTAACATATTCCCCTTATTAACTCTGTAATTAATTGTACATAGCTAAGGAAAGCTATGGAAATTGCATTTTGAGATGTATCAAAGCTGACTTTATGCTTCAGACTTCCATGCAATTTACTATTAATGAAGCAAGAGATGGAGGCCCCAAATCTATAATTATTACTTACTATTTGAATGACAAGCAAAGAATTTTATCAGCACAGTTTCAAATGAAAGGGGATTAGCAGCTAATGTTGAAATTGTTAATCTTTCTTATTAAAATAATTTTGACGAGAGTGTTTAGCCTGAAAGAGGTTTCTGGAACATCATTTACCATTAAAACAGTTATTTTCTGAGGCTCAGTATGAATTTGTCTAAGTTTGACAGCAGGGTGCAAATATTTTTTAAATGAATGAATATTTTATGGGAGCTATGGCTGTTCATGTGTGAGCTGATGCAGAGCTGCTTGCTGTGTGCATATTCCTGGAATGTGTAGCAGGATGGTAGTTCAATATCCATCTCACCAAAGTGAAGATGTCTACTGAGATAACAAGGGGAAAAAGCTACAGCAGAAAAAAATCTGAGAACTAAAATTGTGCCCATGGCTGTATCTGCAGACAACTGATTAGCGGGTGGGAGCACAGTCAGAATTGGGCCCTAGATCTTAGTGATATTTTTATGGCACAAAAAAAGCTTTTAATTGTGTTTGGTAATAATGTTACTTCATATTTATTTAGGCCTTCTTATTCCTTTAAAGGCTGTATATTTTCAGTTTTCATGTATTTTTCTTAGTGTCATGTGCCTTGAGATGAGTATTCAGTGGTGGGTGCTTTATACCCACATGTACAAATACCATGTACAGCAATGGTATCCTTTATAAGTATAGATAAATATTTGGGAGCAGATATGCTCTCCATATGCACAACTTTTCAGTGTTGATGAAAAGCTATTGGCCATTTTAAATTGTAAAACTTTTCCTTGCAATATTTGCAATTTTCATCTCTTACAGGAACATACAAATGAAGCTGACAAGGCTGGTTTTGCTCCTTGGGATGAGGAAATTGTGAATGTATAGTGACATAAATGGTGAAAAGCACAGCAGTAATAATTTGCAAAATTTAATTTGTGGTGGTCTCAGCTACACAAGTACTGGAGGAGTTGTATGTTAAAGAACCCTTTTAATTTTCTTGTGTCCCATTACAGGAAAAAGCTAACAGAAAAAGATATCACAGGTCTTTGCCGCTTGTGTCCCATTACAGGAAAAAGCTAATAGAAAAGATATCACAGGTCTTTGCCAGCAACATATTTTGCCAGTAGAATAGACAGAAATCTTTTAAATACTTTTTGGCATTATTTGCATGAGTAGATGGACCGTGTATAGAAGTACCATTAACACAGCAAATTCTCACATATCTGCTGTACCATGAGATTACTCCAAGCTTTACCTCTGTGTGGACCATGTGGAACTTCATTGGATTACTCTGAAAATTGCAGGTTACAGAACTAACCTTCTCTCTGTTGTCCCACAATGTTCCTTTGGAACAGTCTTCTATTGTATCAGAAAGTGTCATAGAGTGTATGTTCATTCAGCAGACAAAATGAAGGGTTTTTAGCTTTAACATAGCAGTTGTTAAATGGAACGCAGTAATGATACCCAGAGGAGCACTTTCATTATAAAACTGTGTATTATATTAATATAATTATAATTATGTGTTAGGTCAAAGAGTTCTTAATCTGTAAGAATCATAACCACGTAGACCATGACTGTAAGAGACAGTCACCATGCCAGTGTGGTAGGCTGGGGTAGGCTTGGGAGATGAAATTTGTCAAGGATGAAGCTAATGCAGAATCCAAAGCCCAAATATTTTCTAAATGCAGGAGTATTTCTGATGTGGGTATTTATCTCCTGCTTCACTTGGAAGGCCCATGGAAGGGTTGGGTTTGTTAACAGCAGCAACCAGACAGAAGCAGCAACATAAGATTGCCAGAGCAGTGCTGGCTCACAGCAGGAGGGATGTCCTGCTGCTGCTCAGGTGGGCATGGGTAATACCTGCCTGAGAAAAGCACTTTCTTCTTTTCTCATTGCCTCCTTTCACCTTTTGGTGTCTTTGTTTGTGTTAGACCAGTTTGACTGAAAGCATTTTAATAGTATCTAATTGCTGTCAATTAGTGAATATACTAATGGTGCTAACACATTATTTCTTCTGGAAGTCCAGAAATTACTTTTGTGACATTTGAAGCTCTGCTGTAGTCAAGAAAACTCTGCAGGATTTGAGGATATGCACCAGCCTTTGGCTTACCATATGTATATCCTCACAACTGAATTTTGAAATATTTCGTCCTTCAGGTAGAATTCTGGGGCCTGCTATAAGAAATTTTGATTAAAGTCACCAGGATCCTTTCAACTCACTTCAGTAACCAAAATAATAATAAGCCAACTCTTATACAGCACTTTTGATCAGTAGGTTCAAAGCTCTTTTTAAAGGTCGATGTCATTATCCTGTCTTTTTAGTCCAGGAAACTCAGGCACAGGCAGGGAAGCATCTTGACCAAGACAACCTTAAGGTCAGAAGTAGAGCCAGTAGACCCCCATTCCCTGGTGTCCCAGTGCTGCACTCTCACAACTAATCATATTGACTTTAACAGGCAAAGGATTGTATTGAAGGGCAATATTTTTGCTCATTTTTGTCGCTCATTAGTCTTTTTTTAAGACATGAAAGTATGACATGAAAGTATAAAGGAATTCTGCACTTGGGTTTGTCAGATTTCATTCTGCCAGTTTAGTTTTGGCCTCATTATCTAAGAGCAAAGTATTCCATATTTGGAGAGCTGACTGAAAGATGTTAAATACATGTTGGAAAAGCTTGTAAAAACCAAACTGAGGATGTGCAGTCTACAGTCAGTAACCTCTATGATGGAAATGGATGCCATCCACGCATTTTTTGAGTCTTTTCTGAATTGATAACAGTTTTCTTCAAGAATATATACCCAATCTGCTAGATGCTTAGCAATTGCACACATGCAATGAATTTTAGGTTCTTTCTCTTTTTCCTTCTGTTTAACAGTAAGCTGCACTTTTACTGTCTGCTCAAAACTACTACCATCACTCTCTCAATATTTTCTCCTTGTTCAGGATTTGAAGGGAAGTGTTACAAGGAAAAGAAACAGCATGTGAGGAAATGTTGAGAGTTATCAGCTATGACCAAAATTTGCTTCTTCCCATAGCATTTTCTTTATTTGTCATGTTCTGATTTTTGTTTTTCTGACTTTATTCCTTTGCAGTACAGTGTCTTCTTTCACCATTTCACTTCTTTGTTGACCTCTACAGCCTGTTCTTGGCTTATTTTTCTGTCCTCTTTCACATTGTTTTTTTCCTTGTTCTTTATTTGCCCTCTGTCACTTCAAATATTTTCATCTGTGGATTAGACCAGTGTTCCTCAAACTTCTTTAAAGTGTTATCCCTTACTGGCTTCCATGAAAACCCAAGTCCCAGGAGTAGGCAGGATGTCTTCAGCTTATGCACTTCTAAAGCTTTTCTACCATCACTTCACAATCCCTTTTGAATGCTTTCATGAGAAAAATATTTGAGAATTTGACAATCACTGAGCTAGGACAACCTCAGCTGAAAATCCCATGGTGCATAGATAAAAGGTTACCTAAAAAATGGGACACTTCCTCTAGCTTTGGGAGCTGGGTAGATGCCAGGTGCATCTTCCTAATGGCCAGCATTTCTCAGGTCCTTGCTGTGTGTTGTTTCAGTGTTACATGGAAGGGATAGGGCAGAAGTCAGGTATGCCTTCTCCCACAGTTGCCTCCATTAAGTCCTGAAAGTGTTCCTGTGAAAAAAAAGAGTTTCTTTACTGCTTACTGTAATAGAATCATAGAATCGTTTAGGTTAGAAGAGATCTCCATTATCATCAAGTCCAACCATTAAAAAATAAATACTTTATCCAACCTGCCCTCTGAGCTATGTTTTAAGTCAAACTCTTTGGTTTTACTATTGCACTGGGTTTGCTCTGCATCCATGTAAGTGGCAGTTACACTAATGGGGTTGTGTATCTGTGGTTTGCTGTGGGGAACTTCCTAGGTAGAGGACATGGTTCCAAAATGGTCCTGATGACAAGGATTTGATTATTGAAGATGTTTGTGGAGTTTGAAGTTTCCTGTCTCTGTTTTCTAAGGAAAAGGCTCATGATCCTGTCTGTTCTTTCCCTTTTTCTCACAGGTGACCATATGGTCACTTGTGCTTATATGTATATTCTGCCACTGGCCCATAGGTATAGCATGACTTCTTGGATTTCATATTGCATATTCTCCATTTTTCATAGACCTCTGTGTGTGTTTGTGTACAAACTCTATAAATTTCACACCCCTTCCCCTGCCCACCTTAAAAAAAAAAAAAACAAACAAACAACCCATACTGCAAAGCAGAGGGGTTTTCCTTCACAAGTCATTATTTGTTCCTGGAGAAGCAACTTTTCACTTTTATTCACAAGTTTGAGAGTAACAGTAAGATTATTACTGCTTATCCCTTTGCTCTAGCAAGGATGTTATGTCTGTAAAAATACTATTTTCCTTTCTGCCCTCAAGATGGCTAGTGTCTAGCAGGGGCATAATTTTCCAGACTGTCTATAAATTACATCATGTATGTGCTGTATCACTTGGATGTACTTGGTCATGGTTGCCTGGGGTTTACTGGTCTCATTATCTCTGAAGAACTTGACCATGATTGAAGAGAAGATTATTTTTAAACATGACGTTTTCAGAATTCTATATTTATCTCTTGGTAATTTTTTTATATATAGTAAATTAAGATGACTATACAAGTGCTCTGAAAAGAAACACAGATTTTAATTCATTAAAATCTAAATTTGAAAATACGGTGCCCAACTGGGAACCCAAATTTAGATGCTTAATTGAGTTAGCAGGGCTAGGAGAGGAAGAAGCCAGGGAATTTGGGTTTGTGTTTTCAGCTAGGTAATTAGTGTGCAGTAATATATTTTTTTAGTTTTCATTTCAGACATAAAACAGGCATATAAATGAATCACAAATATGTCTTGGATTGTGGTGTGGTGTTCAAAACATTAGTAAAAAAATGAAGTGAGAAGAAGGGATCATCTGAAAAATAGATTTAATGTGTAAGAAGAAAATAGCAGTTTCCTGTGAGAATGGAGTTGGGTGTCAATATTTATCACAAAGAGTCAAAGGACTTGATTTGTATAATTTTGTGCAGTTTTCCTGCTAGTTCTTATTCAACTGTGTAGCTTGTGCTTTTACATTTTAGCAAAGCTCCCAGAAGTGCTTCCCAAAATGTCTCAGTTGATGAATTCAGTTGACACTATCCTTGGCGCCAGTTCCTATACTGCAGAGCTGTCTTTAATGGAGAAGTTTTGGGTTGGGTTTGAATTTTTTTTTTTTTGTTTTGCATTTATTTTTGGTTTCAAGAAATGTCACAACACATTCCATGCTGTGAAATAGCAGTATTTGGCTAAGAGGTTTAGCCCTCTTATTTTTTGAAGTAACATACTTCCTTTATTTGAAGGCTATATATTATTTTAGAATTTTATTGTGAAATCTACTTTAAGAAGTACAGAAGGCCTAGAAACTGATTTTGGATAAGTCATCTTTTAGATCTTTATTATTTAGTTCGAGAAGTACAGAAGGCCTAGAAACTGATTCTGGATAAGTCATCTTTTAAATCTTTATTATTTAGTTCAGCATATCTTTCTATAAACAGCATTCACCATGTGCATTAATTAAATTCCTCTACTCACCAGCCACTTAAACCCTGTACTTCTAAACCAAACTCTCAAACCAAAACCTGTGCTAATTCCATCACAGTCAGAATATTTGGTATACTCTAATTAAAAAATGTTCTCAGATATGGATTCATTAAGGTTGCCTGACCTTTAGGCATGTTTATAAACATGATCATGGGATAAGGAGAAAACAGCAGTAAAGAAGACAGAGTTCTGAATATTCTTGCAAAATGAGTGATTTAGGAGTGTATTCTGTGACCCTGGGAAATTCACTTCGATGTTTCTGCCCTTTCATTTCCCATCTGTGAAGCAGCAATGATACTTGCCTCCCCTGCAGAAGTAATGTGAGTACTTTCAGACAGTTGGACAGAAGGAGCTATAGAAATACAGGGGTTGTAATGGAGCAAATTATATTCCTTTTATGGTAATCATCTTTCCTTTTTTTGTGGAGGTTTATTTAAAGCAAAGTAATTGCAGGGGCGAAACTTTATAGGCATAATTTAGATTTCAAAAAAGGGGGTAAGGAGGAGGAGAATGGGGGTGGTTGTATTTTAAGACCTAGAAGACACCATTAAGTAGCTGATAATCCTTAATAAGGGCTTCTTTGTAGAGTGAATTTCTTTATCTTCTGCTCTATTTAGAGTGCCAGATAGAGTAAATATTTCATAATTAAGCATTCTATTTTTTTAATGTTTAATTTCTTAGCTACGTTTCCTTTCAAAAGTATCCCCACCTCCGTCATTCCAGTTCAAGCAATGTTTGGTATCGCGTGTCTTTTCCAAGATTTCCTCCAGAGATGATAACCTGCGTCAGTCCACACCAGGTTGTATCCAGCCATTTCATTGGGATTTCATTGAGCACCTTTGGCAGCTGGGAGCTGTAAGAAAAGGGATTAGCAAGTGTTTGTGTGACACACACTGATCCCAGCACCTGCTGATTGGATTGAAGTAATCCTTTTACAAGTTACAAAACTCTATTATCAGAGCATTAAGAGAGACGGTGATATACGCTACATCAAGGGTATATTAATTTAGGTAAACAGAACAAAGGTTGCTATCTAATGTACTTGTAAATTACAGTCGTTCTTGCACAAGTTGCACACTAGTCTAATCTGGTAGATAATGCCTTATAGTGCTCATGCAAAGATGATACTTCTTTAGCAATCCAAGGACAATAATTTCAAATTATTTTAGATGGCGTGCTTAAAACACAACTGCTCTCTGTGTGCATGCTTAGTTGTTTGCAATGATCTTTGCATCTAAAAATATGAAACCGAAACTATGGAATGCCATTTTTTATTGTTGGCTGATATCACCATGGAAGTTAATTTATTTCCAAATAATACAACCTATTTGAAGCAATCTAGGGATATTATTCTCAACCACGCTGAATAGTTGCTTTGTCAGTGATTTGCCTCCCTCTGGTTTGTTTTTCTTTTAGTTCTCCTTCCTCATCTACCGTATTATGTATGATATTAGTTTTATGCCAAATTACAAGTAGAGCTCCGTACAATTTTTCAGTACATAATTGAGAAACTTTAAAACTATTCATTTCACTGATGTAATCAGGTACTGAGACATATGAGAAAAATTAGATCAAAACACATCGTGGTAGTAATACGGCTGCAAACACGAAGGAGGAGGAAAAATAATTTCTCAGTTTATTTTATAGAAAGAAAATAAAAATTCCCAACATTTTATTTCCTAGATTTTTTCATTTGTGATGACCATAAACAGTTCTCGCTGATAAGATCAGGAGATCTGGGATGGCACAGGACAAGTTAGGGAAGAGAAAGCAGCCTTCAGCCTGAAATGATGATGAATCATTTGATTCATTCAATCAGATGATGAAATCCTTCTTCCAGTAAAGTAGCAGATGAGAACACTCCCCAGGATTGAAAGCATGTGAGATTTTATAGCCAGATGTTAATTTAGTGAGATTTCTGGCAGATACAAGTTCTGTGAGATACTGGCAATGAGTGGCCACAACAGAATTTTCAATTTTAGGTGTCTATATAAGCTCAATATAACTCTCCCAATAAAGTCATATTTCTCTGCAGTTAATATTGAAAACTTGATTTGCCATATTAGGACTACAGCTAGTGTTTCCAACAACAGTTATGGAGTGATGCTTCAGAGATGGAGATGGTCTTGGTAACAGCTGTAGGCTCTGCATTATTGCAGGTTGGTTGGCTGATAGTGTCAGAAACAACTGTGGTGCTTCAATAGAACAACCAACTCTTGGAGACAGAAAGACAAAACTTCATTGAGATAGTGCCTCACCTATTTCTTTAAGGTCTGCTTTGTTAGGGAGAAAGGTAGGAAAGCATGGATGTAGTTTGACTCTACTCCCATGTTTCAGCACCACTGAAAACATCCTTCATGGAAACACATGATGAGCACCCAGCATTTGGTCTCTGCAAGAACATTCCCATGTTTCAGCACCACTGAAAACATTCTTCATGGAAACACATGATGAGCTCCCAGCATTTGGTCTCTGCAAGAACACCACAGCAGCTCAGAGGGAAATACTGACCACCTGCAAACAAGAGCCCACAATAATTTAAGTGTTACTATGAAAACGTGTTGGGAGATGAGAAATGCTTTAAAAATGTGAAAAAACATTGTGGTGTGGTGCATGGTCTGAATATGGCTCAGGGAACTTTATTTGATCAGATCTGGACAAGTGTGGGTGCACCAAAATACAAGAATAAAGTAATAATTTTATAAAAGAGGAGTCAGGAGAAGGAAAGAGGAGAAGAGAAATGAATCTTTCTATTGCTATTCCCTGAGCCCAAACTCCAGCCCTAGAAAATAATGGAGCACATATTAAAAAAGGAATTGCTGATTATCTGGCAAGAGATTTTTCAAGGGCATAAAAGGAAGATAAGTGTAAGGGTGTCATTTAAGAGGATGGGGAAGGCTGGAGTCTTTCCTTTGTGCATTTGCTAATCTCCTTCATCCTTTCCACTGGATAGCTGAACAATGAGAAAGAATATGCATAATTTTATAAAGAATAAATCTTGCCTGGACAAACTTGATTGCTTTTTATTTAACTATAACTACAAAACAGTAGATGAAGTGAAAACAACAGATATAATACAGACAGAATTTAATAAAGTCTTGAAGCTGTCTCATGAATAGTTAATTGAAAAATTAATGTCAATTTTTTAGAGGACAATTATGTGGAGTGAAATGAGGCTAAAGGTTGATATACAAAAAGTAATGATCGAAAGCTATGTGTGGGAGTGTCTGGCAGAGTGCAGGAATTGCTGCTGGATTCAGTTAATATTTAACTTTTTTAATAATGAATGTGAATGGAAATGACAATGACTTTCACAAGTAGTATCACAGTCTAAAGTTCTGCACAGATGTGATGACAGAGGAACAATTCAAAAGTTTGAAAATGTTAGACCTGAAAACACATACAACAAAGTTAAATTAACATTGAAGAAAAGAGTCACAGGAAGAGATGCCAATGATTTGCATAGATCCATTAATTCATGATCTGTGAAAACACTGAAATATATACAGGCAGAAATTATACAGAACAGCAATGTTCTGAGCAAGCAGACTAAGGTTGAAATAAATAGGTTGGTGACAATGAGTAGCAAATTAAGTTTGCAATAGAAAAGCAGTATTGTTGACAACCCTATGAAAAAGCCTTCTCAAATGAGGACTAGAATTCCTTATTGAAAAGATTTGAGTATTTCCAGAAATACAGTGTATAGTTCAGAACAGTTAAGAGTCCTGAGAAATAGTAATGAACTGTATTTCAGGCTTCTGCTTGAGATACAGGGCAGGCAAATGTTAGGAAGTTTCTTAGTGAAGTACAAGAAACAAGACATTATTTGAAGGCCTGGAAATGGGTAATCAGATAGGCTTCTTCTGTCTCTAATTTTTATAGCACTGTGAGTAATATGAGTGGGAACAGAGAAATTTACTGTGAAACCACTAATGATAAGGTATTAAGCCAGAAAAAGGAAGGAGAAAACCACATGCTGTGTTGAAAGTAAATTGGATTTCTGCAGAAAAGTATTCCTCTTACATATAGTCAATGCTATGTGTACTGAAGAAGGCAAAGAAATTTAAGCAGAATAGCAAGAATACTGGGGTGTCCTGGGCCAGAACGATGTAACCTACAAGTTACCAAGGAACAAAGGCAAAAAAAACCCTTACTAAAGTCATTTGGAGAGAGTACAAAACAAATTTTTTCAAGTATGGTCATTTAGTGCACAATTTGCTATATAATAGCTAAGACAAATTCTCTCCTTTCCAAAATCCTTCTGAGGAACCCAGTGAAGCACCACAGCACTGCCTGGTCCTCTGCATCTCTGGAAAAAGCAGCAGCAGTTTGAAAGCAGTGGCTCCCACACTGTTAAGTCAATGGTGTAGATTTGCGTGGTCACTGCTCACAAGGATTAAGATAATTTCACATCCAATTCTTCAGGTGATGCTTGAAATTCAATCCTGAAGGTCTGTCAATTTAAGAGCTGCACATCTTTTCATTGGAAGAGGCATCCTCAGTCATGAAGAGGGTGTCTAATCAAGTACCATACTGGAAGCATGGTGGCAAAAATAATTGTAAGAACTGAACATCAGCTAATAAAATAGGTGTTTTTAAAACAAATACTTTGACACTGCACACCATATGATCTCTGGAGAAGGTATTTGGCTTCTTCTTCCAAATAACAATAAGACAGGAGGAAATGGCCTCAAATAATGCCAGGGGAAGTTCAGATTGGATATTAGGGAAAATTTCTTCACCAAAAGGGTTGTCAAGCACTAGAACAGGCTGCCTGGGCAGCAGTGGAGTCACTGTCCCTGAAGGTATTTAAAAGATGTGTAGATGTAGTACTTAGGGACATGGTTTAGTGGTAGACTTGGCAGTGTTGGGTTAAGGGTTGAACTCCATGTTCTTAAAGGCTTTTCCTACCTAAACTATTCTGTGATTCTGTGATTTAGAGATTGACCAAGTGGTAGACTTGGCAGTGTTGGGTTAAGGGTTGAACTCCATGTTCTTAAAGGCTTTTCCTACCTAAACTATTCTGTGATTTAGAGATTGACTGGACATTTAGAATTTACTTTAGTCACAGAACACACACAGGATGCCCCTCCCTGAGTAAAGAAAAATAAAGAAAAAAAAAGCAACATGACACCATATTACAACATCAACTGAGCACACAGGAAGTTCTGCCAAAGCCAAGCCACTGTGCTGTCTTTGTGCCCATGTTCAGGAGCACAGAATCTGTCTTAATATTTGCCACTTGGCCAGAAATTCATTGTCCCTGGGACAGCTTTTCATCCTCTGGCTGAAAGCACATTTTTTTCCTTACAGCTGGCAAGTCTCACACAGCAATAATAGATTTTATGACACATCCCCTCTCTCCACATAATGTTGGTACATCCTCCTTATGTTTGGTAGCAAGAGTATCTCATCTGTCTATACAAGAGCAAGTGTGAACTGGGCTACCAATTACCCTTGCAGGTGAGACGCTGTGGAAGGAAAATTAAGACTTCATGGAATTTAAGGTGCTTCAGAAGATCTGTCCAAGCACATGGTGTTTTTTAAAAAAATAGCATATACTTGGGATTACAGGACTTGCCTTGATAGGGACATATTGGTGAGACTAGACCTCTACTTTTTTCAGCAGGCTTGAGGAGCGTTGCAATAACAGTGATGACAACCTCTATTTATTTTACCTGCTGCTCTGGGACAAGGACAATCATGTGCGTGTTTGACATGTTGGTAATGAATTTCTTTTGTACCAGGCAAACACTGCAGAATGTCTCATCAAAACATCCTAATTAAGGAGGGGATTTGAGTAGACACACAATCTCTAAAATATTAGAAGTTCCACTCAATTTAATGTACATCCAGCAGCTCCCAAGAGAGTGTTTCAAAATCACTAAGCTTCTGTTTGGCAAAATGGGGGTGAGCGTAGAGGCTCTGAAGGACTGTAAATGAAAGATTACTTAACTCTGGGGGAATTGTCTGGCTGCTGAATGTTTTAAAGCAAGCTTCTTAGTAGCTTTTTTTAAATGTGTGTAAAGCAGATGTTCATGTTGTGCAGAGCCTTCCATGGGTCCGTTCAAATAGTCAAATACCTTTTCAAGGTCTGTTAGGAAGTGCCCTGTGACTCTGATCCATGCAATGCAGGTATTGAAACCACACGAAATGTGGTTGTCTGGCAAAAGTAAAGATTTCAGTGTGTTTTCATTTGAAGATTCATTTGTCTTTATACTCAGGATTCCTGAAAAAGCAAGATAAAAGTAAAAACTTTTAAAGAGAGATGAGTTATTTAAAAGTTCATGTGCACTAAAAGCGGTGAAATTACCTTAACTGTGCCACATTTGATCATTTAAAAAGGAAATAAAATTTCTTTTTAAAATACAATACTTGAAATCATCAAAGAGACAAGCTGGAGTCAACAGGAAGCTCCTTGCTACATGCAGTGCTGCCTTAGGAATCAAATGTTCGTGGCCCTTTTCCTACAGCTTTGTGGATCTCACAGTATTTTGGAGAGATTTGGTGTTGGCAGATCTGTATATCTGCATAAAATGTCCCTGAAGTCTATGGGACATTGGTGATGGGCATGTCAAAATGAATCAGATTATGAAACTGTGGTTTAAAATGGGAAGATGCTACAGGCTGGTCCTTGACTGCCTGATCACTGCTGCACGCTAAACAGCTGCTCTGAAGCCATGAGTCTTAGCTCTGTGGTATTGTAAGATTTTGCTATTTTTTCCTTTTGCCTTATAAAAATTCTTGTATACCAGCAAGTCTGTGCTCAAGAGAGACTACCTTTTTTTTTTTTTTAAATGATATTCGGTATACATATCCAGACACAGGTTTACTGGGAGAAAAGAACAGGATCTTTAGCCTACTCCTTTCCCCAGCAGAAACAGCCTTTTGGCAAGGATAAGCAAACTATCAGAGGATGGTATGCTCCTGTTAACTTGCAGGTTGAGGTTGGGAACATGTTAGCTGACCCACACCCCTAACACATGGCAGGGCACTGCAGCTCTCCCAGCTCCCCATCTGTCAGGTCAGAGCTCTGGCCACTGTAATGCTTTTTCCTTCATTTTAGAGAAGAAGCAATCACACAGTAGGTGTTTTGATTGTATCTAGGCCACCACTATTTTTTACCTCCTTTAGAAACCTTTCTTCTAATGCAATATCTTTCTGTATCCTTAAAGATATCCCTTCTGGAAGCATTGCTTTTTGAATTGCTTTTCAGTACCAGGTTAGATTTACAAATCTTGTGTAAAGATGCAGGCACCTGACATACCCTGCACAGAACAAAGCTGTGTGTCAGGGGCTCTTTTGTAATCTAATAAGTGTTCAAGCTGCAAGAGAGAGCAGCATTCTGCTTTGCTGACTGGGTTGGAAGCACAGTGGCACGACAGCTTTACAGAGATCCTATTTGGCAGAGGACAAGCTGCAAGATTTTTGCATCTTCTGTTAAACCTGTTGAGAGGGCACGAGAGCCTTTCTTCTTTAAAGCACGTTTGGGAACAACACTTCAGCATAACAGAAATGACCTACAGGTT
>NW_008671953.1:0-34260 GCF_000695815.1 Acanthisitta chloris | reverse complement strand
TGATGTTTGGGCCAGAAGCACCCACAGCTCTCAAGCCCTTGTCCCCTGGTCCAGGCCCTGAGCCTGTCTGCTAGACAGTCTGTCCCATATTTAATCTGTTTAAGAATGTTAATTTCAACCTACCTTGTAAAGGTAGTATGGAGTTTAGTGTACAAATATGAACTGGGTGTTCTGTGAGATGGTTCTGTTGCTTGCTGTAGGAGATGATGACAGGCTCTGCAATCACTTTCTTAATTTTCATGTTAAAAGGAGGGGAAGATTTCTGGTTTTCCCCACCCTTCCTCCTTTCTGCTCTCTTACCTTTACCTACTTGGATGATTTTCAGGTCCATGGGGTGAAGGAGTAGAGTTTCAGTTCACTTTTCACAAATTTTGGAACTGAATTCCTGACTCACTGCTGGACTGGATCTCTAGCCCTGGGAGATCTGCAAAAGCTTAAGACCTGGACCAATATACTTTGATGGGCCATCATTCCTGCCACAGACAGTTAGTTTTCTTCGGTGATACTTCTTTTAATGCTGGTAACTGAAAGCAGTGTGCAATCTTTAACAAAATATATTAATTAACTGCACCTCCTCAGTTCAAGGCCCTCTCTGTGCCAGTCCATCTGCAGGATGAGTTCCTGATGACCCAATGCTTGAGCCAATGATACTTTGGCCTGGTGATTTTTTTAATTCTCTTTAACAGCTCGATTGTTGTTGTGACCTTCAAATGTGTTTGAACTTTACTTTTAAAAGCCTTTGATATGATGGGAGTTGTTGTTTGTAGTAGTTTTTGTCAGCAGACTTTTGTTTCTTTTCCATTGCCTGATGAAAGAGATGTTTGGGCTTATGTTTTCTAGGTACTGAAGAAGAAATAGGTTTCTCCTGAATCTCAGTAACTAAATATTTCATGCATTTCCTCTCTGTTGGCACTGGTACATTTTAGCATTCTCATTTTATATGGCACAAATAAGCTTGAAGTTAACTTTCTTAAGTGCATAAACTAGCCACAAAACTGAGTCTTTTTTCCCCCCAAAGCTCAGGATTCCCATGATTTCCATTTTAAGAAACATCCTTTTGGCTTAGCTTTGAGCCTAGCTAAGTGAATGCTTAATGCAATATTCTTTTAATTCCAGTCCTACATGGAAGATCACCTGAAAAACAAGAATCGTCTGGAGAAAGAATGGGAAGCTCTGTGTGCCTATCAGGCTGAACCAAATGATGCCACCGTTGCACAGCAGGAGGAGAATATCCAGAAGAACCGCACGCGGACTGTAGTTCCATGTATGTACATTTCATTTGGGCATTTTCAGCTCTTGATCCTTTTCCCAATATCCTTTGCACAGTGGTTTGAAAGCTACAGATGACAGGCAAACAGAAAGCATTGCAGCTTATATGTGTACTAGAAAGCTGTGGCTACAACTATGGTCCAGGGTGCATGTCCTGTTGTCATATCAGACCCTGTTTATCTCCTTATAAGTTCCATATATGTTACAAAAATGTGTAACTATGCCACGTAGCACTGCTGTTACAGCTCTGCTGTCTCAGGAAATTCTATAGCCAGAGTGCATTTCAATGCTGGAATATACTTTCTGTACAAGAGTGGCATCTATAGCCATTCAACAGAAAGAAGTTTGGCTTGTGTTTAGTTGGTATCATGTCCATCCAGCAGTAATACCAGCAGTCTATAATCAGAGCCAGATGATCTGTTTTTTGGGTACTCAGCTGTACTGAATGAGCCCCTTTAGGCTTCAGTGGATAAGCTTGCAAACTGGCTTCTCTCTCTGCAAGGCTTAGGATAAAAAGAAAAAAAGGAAAAAAACAGGGAGCCAGTGTTTATATTCCTAGAACCTGCTCTTTTCTGTAAGCAGCCACCTTCTGAGCTTGAAATAAAAGTAACATATTTTTCCTATGCAAATATATGTATCTCATAGATTACATTAGTAATATATGGCCACACATTTTATTAAGCAACCAATGAAACAAAAATGAAACTGAGAATATATGCACAGTCCACAGCAACCAAAATGCTCTCAATCAGTGTGCCCACAATCCAGCTGGATAGCTTGGCAAACATATATATCTATTTTAATTTTTAAAGTGCCCTGAAAACATTAATTTTTCCCTGAGAGAGCCTTGAGTAAGTACTCTGCCTCCTTTAGAAATGGAGAAATGACAGGTAACACGTTAAGTAAATGTCATAGCCAGATTTAGAGTGAAGATTCTTTGGAAGTACATGATAATTTAACTGAGCCCATCAGTCCATGCATATTTGCTTCAGCAGGGTTTGGCTTGCTTGTTGATGTGGTGGCTCTTTCTGCAAGGAGAGGAGTACGGTAGTTTGACAATAGTAATTCTGAGTAAACATGGTGCTGGTCAAAAGCCTTTTTGGGGCAATAGCAGCAGTTTGCTGACTTCCTTGTGTTTTGGGATCAGGTCTGTTGAGAAGTTCTAAAGAAGTCACCATGGAAGTTAAAGGAGTGAAAGATTTCTTTCTCTTTTCCATCCTGAAGAAACAGCATTTAACCAACATTATAGGACGTGAAAATTGCTCCATGAAAATATGTACTCGTTCAAGTTACGTGAAAATTGCTCCATGAAAATATGTATTCATCCAAGTTCATCTTCCCACTTAAAGTGCTCTATTCAATATGGACTTACAGCCAGACCATCTTAAGCTATTTGAAGTCCCAACTCATAAATGAAGACAGATTGGTTTGAGTTGCTGCCTTGGAGACAGCATGGGAGCTACAGGTGTTGCCAGTTGTTGTTGTCTATTATTTGGCTGATAGAAATTGTGTCTGCATGATACAATGAGCTATAACATAGAAACCTTCAGACTAGACTCTTCTACCTCTGAATCTAGAAGTAACAAAGCTGTGACAGTGCTGAAGAGCAGAGATTTTTAGCATGGGTGTCATAGAATAATTTAGATTGGAAAAGACGTCTAAGATCGTGGAGTTAACCCAGCACTGCCAAGTCCACTACTAAACCATGTGCCTAAGTGACACATCTACATGTGTTTTAAATACCTCCAGGGAGGGTGACTCCACCACTGTCCTGGACAGCCTGTTCCAATGCTTGACAACCCTTTCAGTGAAGGAATTTTTCCTAATATCCAATCTAAACCTTCCCTGGCACAATTTCCTCTTGTCCTGTCACTTGTTCCTTGGAAGGAGAGACCAAACCCCACCTTGCTACAACCTCCTTTCAGGTAGTTGTAGAGAGCAGTAAGGTCTTTCCTGAGCCTACTATTCTCCAGGTTAAACAGCCCAGCTCCCACTCCTTACAAGACTCATGCTCCAGACCCTTCACCATCTTCATTGCCCTTTGGATGCACTCCAGCACCTCAATGTCATGCCACACTAGAGAGCTGAACGATTTTCAGAGGATAGTCTGTCTTTTTTCATGATATTGTACCATGTGGATGTATCAGCCTGCCCTGATCAGTTCTGTGCCATTGCTTCTTCCATGGGATTCCATGGCCTGTTCTTCCCATTGCTATGTCTAGACTGAATCAGTACTGCCTGGGGAGGTATTTGGACACAGAGACAAAAATTTATCTGAAGTTTTAATTAAAAGTATTTTTACACATTTAAAAGAGTAAATCACTATTTTTGCTATGTTTCTACAATGTGGAAACTTCTATTACAACCTTTAGCACACTGGGAATTTTCCTTTTTGACCAAATTGCACTAAATTACCTGCCTTCACTTTCTGAAGTTGCTGTGCACTGGTACACAGCTGTCATGTTATACCCTTTAAATTACTTTGTTGGTGGGTGGAAAGTGTGGCATAGAGTTTAAAAAATATTAAATTTTGATAAGGTGGTGGTTATTTTAGACTCTAAGATTAGACTGAGATGAGAAGGCCCAGTTTGTGCACTTCTTTTCCGCTGTGTTTGACATTAAAACTATAGCAAAAAAGTCAGAGATTTGCTTCATAATATATGAAGAAGCAAAGCTGATATGCTTTTGATATGCTACAAAGTTGTTATGCTGCATTCAATGTATTCTCACAGAGCAATGCCTTGTTAGTGTTTCCTTACCCCTTTCATATTCGTAATCACCTTGACAAGGTAGAACAAGATTGCCAATTCATGTAGAAGATTTCATCTTAGGAAGGCTTCAAAGAACCTTTACCATCATGTTGTATTTGCTTTGCATTTTCCTTTCTTAACCAGTCTTAAAATATACAGTATTATTTTTTACTGATTATATAACTGATTTAGTTTCCAGATTAACATTATCATAATTTTATCATAGCTTACTCTTATACCTGTCATCTCTATTTACAAACAGCTTTTAAAATACTTGATAGCAGAACACCTTGACACTGCACTTATTTAATTACTAGTTAAAAGAATTATAACAATTCAAGTAACTTGGACCTTCTAGATTAACAAAATTGTATCCTTTTATCCAATCAGCTAGCAGATTGCTATAATTTAGGGCAGACAGTGCTTGTATTTCATGCTGTAATTTAGTGCTGCATTTTTTTCTGTATGAATACATGAGCAGCTCAAAAAGAGCTTCCCAGAATATTTTTTCTCTTTTTGCATCTCTGCAAAATAAACCCATCTCAATAGGGTCAATGCTGTATGTTTTTATTTATGTCTACCATAAATATATACAGGTATTTCAAACATTTGGCAAATGACTTTTTGCAGTGAACATCTATCAAAATCTGCCCACCATAGCTGTGTCCATGGGTCATGGTATATATTAAAGCAACCTGCTTACCTTTGTGCTTTGGCTTTCCTCCAAAGGAAGGCAAAGTATTTGGAGGCAAAACACACACTGAGCTCTGGGGCTTGTGTGCCTTTAAAGCACAGCCAGGGGCTGTGCTCCAAAGATGGGAACACCTGAGCAGAAGGTGCTTTCTCTGGGTGAGTGCATTATCTGTGTCAGGAATACATGTACAAATAGGGTTCTGAAATAAGTGAACTTATTTCACTTCAGAGCTAAGAAAAGTTCCACTTTGTGCAAATCATCTATAGGCAAAATAGCAATAATCAACAGATTATGATTCTTCATAGTCTTTAGACTACTCCACTTTTGCTCCTCAGTCATTCTTCACTTTCTTAGTTCAGTGTGGTTCTGTATGGTGCTATTAAAAAAAAAAAAAAAAAAAAAAGTCTAAATCTAGAAGGAAGAGAACAGTGATCCAGCCAGAATGTGCCAGATTGATCATTGCAAGATTTTCCCTGACCTGTGATGCCTGGATCCCAACAACCCAAAGTTGTCCCTATTCATTATTTTCAGCTTTTTGTTTGTTGGTTCTGTTCCTTCAGAAGTATCTGATTAAAAGGAATCAGATGACAGAGGGAAGAGTCTTATTTTATTGAGCGAGTCTTATTTTTCCAACCTTTCAATCCCCATATAACGACAAAAATAGTAGATCCTCACTAAATCACAGGGCCACTGTGAGAGAAGTAAAGACTGTGAGATGTCATACTACTGTAGTGTGGGTCACTGTTCAAACAGTGCAGATAGTAATGACATTTTATGCCAAACTCAGTCATTTAAACACAGGAATCCAGTGCCGTTTGAGGTGCCTAAATTATTCAAGGAACTCAGGCAGAACTAGTAGGTATAACACAAGCTCTGTGGGAAACTTGTGCCCTTCCTAGCTGCTAGCCTGAGTGTCCTTAGGGCACCTCAGATATCACTAGAAACCTACACTGAAGCATTGAAATCAAGTCCTCAGGGCATGAGTCTGTGAAATTGTAGATTAGGATGCCTAAATTTAAGTGTTTCCGTGTAGCTGCCTCCATATGAGTCAGATGTCAAAGCACCTGATAGAGCCAGTGAAGAGCCAGTTTTCATCAAGAAAAGTGTGCAGTGGCCAAAAGTAGATATTTGGTTTACAGTGAAATGAATATCTCTAGGATGTCATTGTGTTCCTTGTGTAAGCTTCAGATGCTGGTCCAATAGAGTACAAATCTTTAGGTCTTGTGTCATATCTGTTACCCTTGCGTAATATCTCATCTACTCTACAATTTCTCAAACAGTACATGTTCATGTTTAGCCAACTAAATTAAGCTCCATTAACTGTAACCTTCACCACATGAAGATACCTGTATGTAGACACCAAAACTTAGCTTTCTTAGTCCATAAATTGACTTTTTATATACTGCAAACTCATGTGTGTTTGCTTATATTTTATCCTTTATCCTCTATCCTTTATATGTTATAGATTTTATATGTATGTAAAATAAAACATTGTGCTATATTTCTCCTCAGCTATAGGTTAGTACGAGCCTTCTTATTTAGGAAGCCTCTCTCTGTCACATAAATCCATCTCTATGTTTTGCTTTTCTTTCAGCTGTGCCTTGGCTGGAGCCATAGCAAAAGCAAAGTAGTTCAGCATTCAGCAGCAGCCATTGTAGATATTTGAAATGACGACAAGTTGTAGCTTGGCCAGATTGCTGTAGCTAGTAACAGCATTTGTCTTTTCTCTCACTTCCTTATTACCATCACTCTCCTCTCATATTTCTTCAGTCATCTTTCTTTCTCACTTAGACTGATTTTATATATCTTGCATTTCTGACATATCCTTCCTTTCTTTTATTTCCTGCTTCTCCTTCTTCTCTTTCCTTACTTCTAACATAATCAATATGCAGTTTACAAAAAAAAATGTTGTAAATTCGGCATTTTCCCCATAGCTGCTCATTGTTAACATAACAATCTGGTGTCCGCGGTATTCAATTGGGGTTTTTTTCTTTTCTTCTTTCCCTGCCTGTTTCTGAAGAGCCATTATGCTAGTTCCTAGAAGCTTTGAGGTGATAACAGGCATAGACAAGCACAATCTGTTCATTGTCAATATGAATGCTTGATGCTGCAGCTGAAGCACACATGGGTGCAAACTCTTGATATATGCAGGAAACACATGTGCAACCTTTCCTGTACACTTTTTTTTAAAGTGCAAATACAAAGCCTCACCACCTCTTCACTACCAAAGCTTTAACATATCTCACCTTCTGATAAAGCCTGCAAGACAGCAGGATAATGATATGGTTCTGGATAAGACCTTATGTTTTGAAAAATACAGATCCTGAAGTTATTGATCTGACACTTTTATTGGAGAGTCACCGTGACATCTGTTTGCTAAATACTGATGAATCACTGTCTGCTCTCTCTCTCTCATCCATTTGAAAACATTTCACACTTTTTTTTTGGTGACTAGTTCAAACACTTTGCTATCCAATGATTGGGGCTTATCCTGAGTGCTTGGTTACCTTAAGATATGTGAGAGACCTCATCTATATGTAACCTGCATATCTCTTGCAAAACCAAAAAGTTTCAGAGCTTCAAGCACTCTGTGATGATGCTCATTGTAAAGCTTCCTATAAAAAGTATTGGGTACCTCAAGATCTTAGGTTATCCAGTATTGGGTAGCCCAAGATCTCAGTTCATTTTTGTTTTGGGTTTTTTGTGCAGTGGTGCCAAAAATAGGTGGAAGTGAATAATGTACATGAACACGTTCCCTTTCTTGTCTTCTTCAAGTGAATAATGTACATGAACACGTTCCTTTTCTTGTTTTCTTTGTGCTTCTATTGTGCTGAAACCTTACCAGGGGAAATAATTTTATATGAATAGTAAAGAATGGCTCTTCATTCATGCAACATGATTTGTTCATCTCTAATCTAATTCCAGGAGAAAATTGCTGACACTGTTGGGTGAGACTGAGGCACTTTAACAACACTTATATGAGCATCCCTTTGTCTTGCTCATCTGCTGCACTGCCATGATATTACTGGTGAATAAACCTAAGCAGAGCCCAAACTCTCTGTCTTTGCCTTCCTGTGTGGTACTTAGAATGTTCAATAACTCATTCATTATTCTTCATTATTAAAATAATGATTGGTACTTAACAGTTTAAAAAGCCAACTTGGAATCCAGGTGTTAAGGAGGTTGTCACATGCCACTAGACAAGGTACAAAAGGGGACAGGCTGTATTCCTGTCCTCTTATTTTGTCTGTTTGAACAATCAGTGGAAAACATCAGTATCCATGTTCAGCTGTAAAGGGTTGCAGAAAGGGCAGCTCCACAACCTCTCCCCACAATACACTGTGCAGGGTAGGTTTGCTGAGAAGTATAAACTGTGATGGTTATGTATCAGGTACAAGTTGTTTGAGATTCATGTGTAAAGACTTTTGACATCTCTCACATCAATTATCTGAGTGTGGCCTGGTCTTTCTTTCTTAGTTAATGGAAAGGGATGGCATTTCTTGAGTACAATTTGACCTGTTTGAGACAGCTAAATCAGCATGAAATGATTCATCACATATTTCTTTTCTCAGAAAGTGAGTCCAGATGATTGGAAGAGATGCAGACATCTGCATTGTCACTGTCTTAAGTATAGATAAGTAAAATCCATCCATTATATATGTCCTGAAATCAAATTTTTAAAAAAAGGACTAGATTTTGGGATGTACCAGCTTTACCTATAATTGAGCTAGCACCAGTAAAACAATTTAAGTAAGTTTCCGTTGTCCAGAGCTACTTTTTCTTTACTAGTGGTGTCTGAACTAGCCTCAGTGGCAGCAGTGTAAGGTATCTGTGTGTGCTTCAGTTGGAATTTAAGTGAAACTGTTATTGGCATTTTCTCTTTCCCAAGATCATCTCCAAGTCATATTGTCTCCCCACGTCACTAGTGTAGCACAACACAGCACTGGTCTTTGATCAGGACAGACTAACTTACTGCTCAGCTCTCAACTGTACTTCAGTGCTCTTGCTGTTCATTTTATAGAGAAGCCAGGTGGACAAATTCCATCAGCTTGCCTCTTCCATGACCCTGCAAACACAGGAGTGTTTTCTGTAATACTGGGAGTTTTCAGTGATTTGCCTAAAATCTTCACCTCCCTGAGAGATTCCCCTTTTTCCTGTGAGGGATTGTAGCACACCACAGTGCAGCTCATGAAGACAGGCTTTCTGATATTGAGCCTCTGGAATATCTCACTGTGTTATTCCTGAGTCAGGCTGTGATGCTGTGGCTGTAGCAAGGCTGTGACTAGGTTGGGAGACCCAAGTATCCTTTCTGATATTTATCATTTTCCTGTCTTGAAATGCACATTCAGCTCACTTTGAATACTGGTACAGAAACTTTCTTCTCTTATGTTCTCCTTTGCAGATGACCATTCCAGGATATGTCTGAAAGGTGAAAGTAGCCATGACAATTCAGACTACATCAATGCTAGCCCAATTGTAAGTATGGTAACCTATGAGAAATAATGCAAATAGTTGATCTCTGTCTTTCCTTGTTGTCAAAATATGCTCACTTGAGGCACCTCACTGCTCAGACTGTGCAACCTCAGGTTGTGAGCACCTCACAACTCTTATGTTTCAGGCTGTCCTTTCAAACTGAAGAGTAATAAATACATAAATGCATGCAACACACTTGAAGTTTATGTACTAAGAAGACAAAGTCACTAGACAGTCGTCGTTCTACCGTGTAATACTGTCAGGTTTTCTGTGCTTGATATTATTAACTTATGGATTATAAAATTTAATTATATACCCTTAGTGGAGCTTTTCCTTCTCTGAGGAGGTAAAAATAGCTTGTTCTTTTTTGCTTTGTCGTACTGGCTACAGATGTAGGAGGAATGGTTTCTGCAGGCATGGATAGCTGAGCTCCATAGACTTCTGAGCTTCTTCTGCATTGAGAAGTGACATTACCTCTTCTCTTTCTTCCTCTGTTGACCTAGTGATGTACAACCTTCTGTAGCTCTCCTGGTTCTTCCCTGAGCTTGCTGTTTTGAAAGCAAGAATAAGATCCCTTACCACTTGTATATTCATTCCAGCTGCAAAGTAGGTCAAGTTTGGCATCCAGATACTTCAGTGTGGCCCAGCTGTCCCTTCCCACCCTGTATAAGATGAATATGAATCCTTTCTTGTCTGTGACAGGTGCTAGGGAGAAAAGGTCTCTATTTGTAGATACAAAACAATTATGATAGTGCCAGTAGCATTGCCCTGTCATAGCATCTCAATGGAAGTGTCACAATTTCCATGTGAAGGGGAAAGAAGGCACTGTGTTCTGGACCTCCATGAGACTGCTAGTATTGGAATCACTTTTTTTTTTCATGTTTTTTATTCACATTACTTGAGTACTAAGCAGTTACTATAGGGAAACCATGAGAAAGAACTTAGGATGGAGAATTAGATCTCACCGCAGTGAGTTGTATATGCCATTACTGGTGCATTTTCCTGGGGAGTATCACTCCCCCACTTAAATCACTTTGTGTGGGCAAAGCAGCTGACATTTGCAACAGCATGAAATTACAAGCTGCTTCCTTCCAATGTTGTTGACAATACTTTTTTTTCCCTGAAAAGCTCCACAACTACATAGAAAATGTTCCCTGGTCTTTGTTAATTTCAGCAGAGTTCAAAAGTTTCATTTCCTTCAACATATAAAAATGCTTTATTCAAAGAGTTCAAAAATACAAAAAAGCCAACAAACATCTTTGGGATGTCTTTGGCTTAGGCTGGAGGGGAAACCAAAGCACCTGCATGTTCAGGGATTGGCAGTTTCCATTTTAGAGGACACATATAGATACACACAGATTAGAGGTTTTTAACCACTTTTAGGTAAATCTCTGACTAGACCAAGTTCTATCTGGTACCAGGATCAGGGGATCAGAGTACTTTGGTGCTCCAAGGAATGTGTATCCTACTTGTAAAGTCATACAGAGGTCCAGGGCTTCGGTGCTCGTTGTGTGTCTTCAGGGCACATTCAGTGAGTTAGGTTTGGTCAAGCTGTAATTTGATAGTAGAAGCTGAGAGGTTTTGTGGGAAGCACAACAGTGGGAAGTGATAACTGGAAATGAGATGCTGTATTCTTGTAAGAGTTTGGTTGTAATTCACATGACTACAACATGGTGTCAAAGTGAAATTGCAGCATCTGTAGACAGTGCTAACACAGGTTCAGTGTTGGCAGCAGTGCAAATGTTGGGTTTTTACTGAAAAAACAGGATGGGCTTCTGCAACCTACTCAAAAGTCTGTGTAGACAGAGCTTTATAACTTTTTGTACACAAATTAGGTTGGAGAAGGTAAATTGTTGCGTGTGTATATGCCTGTTGCAATTGTAATTCTGGATCACGGTGTAACTATTTCTTTAATTACACTGTAAAGAAAAGTATTAGATTAAGTAGTATTGGAGGTAGAGATACAGGACCAAGATATCCCATTGACAAAATTGGGAAGAAGTTTGCTTCATCAGGATGCCCAAAGCTAATGCAAGCAGAGGGTCTCTGTTTCCACAACTTTAACTCTCTATGTTTTTACAAGGGGTTGTAATCTTGCCTTTCTGTCCAGCTCTTAATAAGAGTATTTTCTTCTGCAGGTTTAGAAGGCATTCCTTTTTTTTTTAGCTTTCCCCGACTCCAGATTTTTGTTCAATATAGAATGTCACACTGATAAAGCAAAAATTCCTATGATTGTTTTTATATGTCTTACAGAAATATTTCTATGCCCAGAGATAAGTGTTTCATTAGACTGGGACAAGTACCCAGTAACTTGCATAGCCAAGAAAAACTGCCAAGAGAAACTCTAGAGTTTCTCTTCTTCATGGTAGGATAGAGAAACAATACTGTGCAGGGAGAAGTGCTACAGCCAACATTTGTGTAGACCTACTATTCCAAGGACAGAGATGCTTCAGATGGTTATGTGAGTTTGTTTCACTAAGTCAGTAGTCATTTTGCCATTTTGGAAGCAGGAGATCAAAAAGTGTGTTTCCTGAAGGTGATGCAGTGGGAGGTTGATAGGAGGAAGTCACTGCTTTGTAAGCCCATGGTTAGGAAAGATTTCCTGCAAACTGGATAATTTCAAAGCACATGAAATATCTACAGGTTAGTGTAAACATTTGTTAATCTGGTACAGTTTTTGTATAATAAGGTAGAATATAAAAGTGGCAGAGTTTTTCAGTCTCTGTTCTGCCCACCTCAGAAGCCTACTGGAATATTGTATTGGGAACTCGATTCTGCAATATTTACTGTGGCTATTCAGCTATTGCAGCCTGAGCTGGATATACATGCTATTACTGCTGCTGTTTATTTGAGATCCATTCTGTTAGCAGACACGCATTTGGTCAGTGTAAGTGTGCAGCAGACGTGGAGTACCAGTACCTCTGCCTTCATTTGCTTTTGCAAAATTCCTACCATTTCTTTCCTTCAGACTGCCATCTTTCAACTTAAGTAACCTCAGTAATTATCATATCCACACAGTGATGCTCCTGACACGTTTGCGCCGTGCAGCGCTTGGGTGAGGGGTGAGAATTGCCATGACCTGCAGGATGGGCATTAACAGCACAGGATCAGTATGGGCTGAACTGACTGGAAGAGGCTTTTTCCTCCCCATGTGTGTAAGCTATCTGGTAGGGGAAGAGTGTAAAATAAAGTAATTCTATTTGAGCTTTGGAAATGGAGGCTGCCAGTCGTGTACATGTCGCTGGGTGTCTCCAGCTTCTGGGTCAGTAGTCCAGTCTCCAGCTGGGGCTCACTCAACCTTAACTGAAGTCTAAATGAGTGCAGCAGCACACCGTAAAAAAAAAAATCTCCATGCTAGACAATGAGCTGGCCACCTGCCCACATGTTTCTTCCTTTTAAAAAATGCTACACCCCCTCAAGACCTCCTTTCCCCTGCAATATGGTGTGAAAACTGGGGTCAGATTGATGGCCTCACTGCAGCTGGGTATGGGTGAGGAGAATCAGGAAAGGTATAGTCCAAGTTCTTGCCACAGGTCTTTAATTTCGCTGTAGCATGAGGCCAGGCAAAATGAGCCCTTAGGATAAATTTGCAGGGTAAAAGTGAGGTAGAAATCTGTTTCCCTCCTCTCTGAAATAACATAAAGTACTATGATAATAACTCTGCTATCAGCAGCTGAATGAAAGGCTTGCAATTACAGCACAAGGAGACCCTGACTGTGCAGAATAAAACTGTGATAATTACTTCTGTCATATTTGTACTTAGTCCTCATTAAATTTCAGGAAAATCATCCAGTAGTAAATAATGTGCAATCTTTGCTTTTAAATCAGAGGTCATGAAAGTAAATGGGAAATTTTGTTTTTCCTCATAGGGTGTCTGAGAGAGAAAAAATCCCATCAACTGCGTTTAAAAACTCAGTTTGCTTATTATTGAAGACACCAGACTGAGGAATGTCATTAGTATGACAGTTTGTTCAAATACAGCATACAAATTTCATCACCAAGAATAGACTCTGAAATTCATAATGGCATTCACGACCAGATTTACTTCTTTCATTCCATTGCAGGTTTTAAAAGGAAGGATTTAAAAAATTGTTTTAAATTTTAATTCAAGCACGAAGATGAGGACTACTCTACCTTTTTAATTTTAATGCTGAGATGAATGTGATCACAAAGTTGATCTGCATTTGTTGGATATGCTTTCTTTTACAAAAACAAATACACTTCTACTTTTAGTGACTGTCTATACCCTCTGTAATAAATGCATGCACGAAAGTAGATTTTGTTGTGTTATAAACACATTAAGTCTGGAAACCACACAGTAGCTTGAATCCGTATGAATTTTTAAGGTGTTAGTCAGATTTCAACTTTCTTTCCGTTATATTTGGTCTACACTGGATCTCCTTCTGGTCTCATATGATTTAGGAACATTTCAGCTGGACTCAGAGGATTTAGTTGAAGATAAGTAGGGTGTGACTGAGACCACATCTCACCCAGCACCTTTCTCTGCAGAAAGTAAGGATCTGGCAAGCTGAGAGGGAAAGTAAAGGCCAGGAATGAACGGGTGTTATCATTTACACCAGATTTCGAAATGGTCATTGATGCCTATTGACACCTTTCCTTCTGTTTACAGTTTTACAAGACTACTTAACAAGAATCTACATGTACCACTCTCAAGTTCAAATACAATACATTTGAGATTTACTCCCAGAATGTATTGATTTTGCTGTATTTCTTCAGCATTATCAGTGAAATCATGCAGCAGCACAGTATCTAAAAACTCAACAAAATTCAGCCATTCTTCAGGGAATGCTTGCAAAGTCCTAGGATAAGGCAGCTGGATAATAGAACTCTTGAAGGAAAAACTAAAGGCATAGTTTTTATTCTCTAGTAAAGGAAAGGTGGAATTGTGGTCCAGTATTAACAAAGGCACAACCAGTTGTCATAGTCTTCTTTCTATATTTTCCTACTTTATGGTACTGTAAGTCAACTTACACTACAAAGTCCTGTAGAAAAACACAAGTTGTGCCACTAAGGTTTTCTCCTGTTTTTCTTCTCCAAGAAGAAGTCTCAATGCTCCTCCTTTGTGTTTCTATTTGCTTTTGATATTGGTAGTGACAGAAATCACCACAGTCAATTGCATGGTCAGTTATAGTCATCCTTGATCCCTAATATAAAATCATGGGAAAATAGATTGAAACATTATCATCAGACTTGCCTTTGTTGTACTGCAGCAGAAAATGAGAATTCCACCATGCAAGAACAATTGTAATAATTGCAGTTTTTTCTTTCCAACAATGGCTGTTCGATCCAATTCTCATGGAAGCCTTGTGAACTTGGTGCTTTGATGGGGAAATAGAGGGAAAAATCCTGTTCTTTTTGAACAATTACTATTGGGGTGATTTCTGAAGGTTGTTCTGATGTAAAGTATTAGCAAACAGTCATTTTTTTGTTTTAATACTTGATTGTATGGAGTCTGCAGCTCTCCATTCTTCTCTGGGGAATACATTTTCTATTTTATTTTCGTAAAGTGAGAAATCTGAGGGATCCTTGAAAGAAGATAATGACTACTGACATAAAGAAAAAAAGCCTGTTACTTCATCCTTGATTAGTTAGTTTAAAAGCCATTACTGACTTTATTTCTTTATTCAAACTTCTGTTAACTTTGATAGATTAAGATGCCCTTGGTGTTCTTGGTGACCTTGAGAGACTAAAAAAGAACATAGCAAAAACATTCAAGAACCATCCCTTGCCAGCACCTACTCACATTAAATTGAATGTGACCAGAGTAGTGATTTTTCACACTTTTCTTGAAATACGTGGCCTTTAAAACAGTACATGTAATAGAAAATGGATGAAACCAGGAATTTCATTTAATTAGTTTAATCTTTACTCTTATTTTTGTTCAGTTAAAGATCATTTAATAGTGTGATAGGGCTGTCTGCCATCTTCTATTTGCTCCAAGCAAGAAGAGTTTCTGCTCATAATTGTTTTTTGTGCAACACAATGTGCTTGGAATGTAATAATTGTAATTGTCTTTTGAATTATTGTTAAACTGCTGATATACCTCACTACTCTGTGCTTATTGTAATGTTTTCCACGTTCCAACAGCACCTTTGTGACAGAGGTTGATTAATGCTGAAATGCCAAGATTGGCCTGTTCCTGATTTATCACCTGAATGTTGAGAAGTATTTCCTCCATGACAGAGCTATTTGCATCATCCTTGATTTCTCCTGCCTTTGTTTTCTGGCATGTCTACATACAAAAGAATGTAGTTTAAGAAGAAATTCAAAGTAAATTATAATTTTTCTAAAGTTTGGTGTCTTCACTGTGGGTTACATTTCCGAGCCAGGCTCTAGCCTGTCAGAGTAGTGACATAATTTTCAAGTGGATGCAACCTATAACAGTTTCCACTGCAAGTAGCAAGTCCTTCTCAGTGTAGGTCAATTTTTCTGTTAGGATTTTTATTTCCAGCATAGGAAACCATTTCAGCACAAGTTTAAATCCTGTAGATCTTTGGGATTTAAAACAGAACAACAACAGAAATTATTTCAATTATAATGGAGAATAAAAAAAACCCAAACAAACAAACAAAAACAAAAAAAAACCCAACACTTTTAAGCCTGACTTTGGTTAATCAAATTTGCTGTTGTTTTCAGCTGTATTTAGTTCAGTATCTCAATTCAAACAAAACAAACCAATACAAAGCCAAAAGGTTGTCCCTTTTGAAATAGTTCCTGGTGTTTTTTTGTTAATATTGCTTTCTGAAGAAAGCTAGTTTTTCCCTGGTCTCAAAACACCCACTGTAGTAAATGTCCTGCTGTCAGAATTGCTTCTGTCAAAAGGCAAGAAAGCACAGTTGAAATTTGTTGGGAGGAAAAACTTTATTGTGAAGATTTATTTGCTGATAAGAGGAGCATCTCAATGAAACTCAGAATAAAATGATGGTATTATAGACATCCTGGTCAAGGCTCTTTATAAATATGGGTGATGAATCAGAAGTAAACTTTTGGTCTAAATGGATTCAGTGACTTCATTTTACCTGCGTTGCGTTGTCATGGAGAATTTGAATATTAAGTCCAGCTTAATTTTATGTCAGAAAATTAGAAACATAAAAGTGTTCTCTTCCTTTTTGCAACATTCATCATATTGTTGTTCTGTTAGAATAACTTACATCTGTTCTTTTATGGTTCTTCCCTCTTTTATGTTGCACATAATTATGAGGTGCCTTCTTTTATGCTGACATGTACCATCACTGAAAATTTTGATAGGCTATGAATAAATTCAGGAGATGCCTGTTAATGCAAATGTGACTCAGATTCATTCTTATTCAGATCTTTACTTATAGAACAGAATCATGTATTGAGACAAATTCTGCCTTCAGCTACATGGGTATAAGTTAACTCTCACCGACTTCAGTGTCACTGAGTCACACCCACACATCTGAGAGCTGAACTGGGTCTCTTTTCTTTGTGTTCAAAGTTTTGTCTTGCCCAGTTCAGGGTTAGAATGAGTTTGTTTGTTTTTTAATCCTATCAGCAGATCTTCTTTTTCAGCAGAATGGGTCCTAAGATTTAGAACCAAGAAAACCACCCATCAATTCGAAAACATTCATTGTAACACACTAATCCTATTTACTCTTGATGGCTTTGTTTCTTGGATTCTTTATTTTTTCTGCTCAGTGAATTTTCTGCTCCTTGAATTAAACGTAATAATTAAGGTCTTTAAGCAGAACTTCCTCCATTGAGGCCAAATCCATGCATTTAGATAAATCAGCTAACCAGAAAAAGCCAGAAACTGAATTTGTTCCCCATTTTTTCTGGGTTTTATTTACATGTGCCCTTGACTGGCACGGTAGAAATAGAGAACATATTTAGATGTGTGGAGCATTCTTAGCACTCAGTGTAGAAAAATGTTTCAAATGGTTCCTAGGTTGCTATGAAACCACAAGTACTGATCTCAAATAAATGCCTTTGTCAACCACCATAAATGATCTTACTCTGCATATTGAGGACACAGGACATTGTTCATCATGTGTGCTGATATTCATCTGGTAGCATCAGTCTTTTGGGGAAAAAGCTTCTCCTCTGAGCTTATAAATAGAAATAAAATTCTTTCCTTGCCAATACAGGATGGAGAGACACGACAGTCCTTTGGAAGTCCCTTGTTCTGCCCTCGCATACTTTCTCTCTCTAACACAGCAAGGGATTTTCTTTTAAATAAATTCAGACTGTGCTCTTTTTCCTTATTCCAGATGGACCATGACCCTCGAAACCCTGCATATATTGCCACACAGGGTCCTCTCCCTGCTACTGTCGCTGACTTCTGGCAGGTAAGTTAAACATCTTTTTGAAAACTGAATTTATGGTACAAGTTTTCCTGTGCTTCTTAAAATGTAAGTTGTACAAAAATGTGTTGTCCTTGCGTCACTGTAGGTAGAATAGCCTTCATTAAAATGCCGTTTTAAAATCCAGTACGTGGATATTCAAGCCATTTATGTATAAGACAAGCCCTGCTAAAGAATAGTTAATCTGAAAATTATATTGAAAACCTCAGGCCAAAGTATTCATATTTTAGTGCCAGGTCTCTGTAATTAAATTACTGCCAAGGACTGGCTGATTTGCAGAGGGCCTGACCTTCTGAAGAGTGTAGGCAGAATTCACTGTCACTCTCCAGATCAGAAAGGACCTAGCACTGTGTGCCATGACTTTTCCCATTGAAACCTACTTCTTGCATGTCCCAGTTGCCCAATATACTTAAATTCTTATATATTTTCCCTACCACAGGTAGCTAAGACCCAGCTGCATAAATTTAAGTAGGGGCAGCATTTTTTTTTTGCAGGACTGGGGCCAAAGACAGTAGTTATCGATGCACAAACAGGAGTTTACTTTGCATGCAGGTGTTTTACATGCTAGTGCAGGTCTCAGATTTGGGCACAGACACATCACCAAGCGAGACGTGTGTGATTGTGTGATGGATGTGCTGCCTTAGATAATTCCTTTGGAAGTGTAGAAGTGCACCTGAAAGCCTATGGTAACTGTTTGGGGAGAAAGCCAACTGAGGCTTATTATCAACATGAACATATGATTTTATTTTTCGGTTTGCATTATGAATTTAGAAGCATTTGGTCTGAAGATGATTATCTATGTGACAATTGTATTTTAGGAGCCTGCATCAGTTGAAATCATCTCTTCATCTGCATCACTTGACCTATGATTAGAAAGTATTAACTGATCTCTATTGATGACACTTTTCGTGTCAAAGTTTCCTAGTTTTTCTGATGAGGAATTGGGACATTTTAAAAAATATGTTGAATTTTGGGTGCCTGGATATTTAAGTGCTCAGGCTGAAATATTTTTGGGACTAGTTCTAGAAGGACAGAGCAAATGCTTCCTGCTTGAAGTCAGTTGAGCTTTTGGTCTGGCTTGAATTTTCAAGTAATTTGTGATTTTTGTCTTCACTGTTTGGTAATTAGACACAATTGAGAAATCTGATCGTTTTTCCCTTGGCAGGTAAATGCCTTGTAACAGGCATGATACTTGAAAATTTATATTATTAAGTTAAATAAGCAAAATCAAATGCATTGTTATCTATTCTGTAATGGCATTTTATGATTCCCAAGGTCCAGGGTTTTAATTGCATATTTGTATATTTTGTATATTTTGACCTGTAACATGTTGAAAAAATGTATATTCTCATTTTTAAATGAGGCATTAAAAGAGCCCACTTAGTATAAGCATTGCAGAAATCAGAATAAATCATACAAATATGGTATGAAGGATATTATTTTTCCTGCTCCCATACCAATTTGAACAGTTAGGCAACCTGTTTGCATGGTCACCAAAACTAGAAGTGAAATTTTATTTTTTTGTTTTGTGATTCAGTCTTCTTCATTCCAACTTAGTACTCAAAAGATCTTTACTTTCTTTCTTCATGCTATTTTGAATGGAGGGGTCTTCATTTCACTTTTGTTCTTTTTGCTATTTCTCTTCCCAGTTATCCATCAGTGAAAGTTCACTCCGTCTCCCCAACAGATTTGCTGTAAACATCTCCACAAAAACCATTTGGCAGCTCCAGTTCGAGTGTGGCTATGTGTTCATTTTTGATGTTGTATTATTTCATTGTTTCTTCTGTTAGGTTCCATAGAAGAGTAGGTTTCTGGCATTTCTTTTGACAGTGTCTGTCACTTCAACGTGACAATCTACCTGTGTCAGATTGGTCTATCATCCATTTTTCTTAGACTTCCTACAGGTCACATTTCTATGTCCTTGTTCCTGTCCCAGGCCTTTTACACAGCCCAGGTTATCAGCTAGGTGTAATAAACAAGCCAAGAGAGATGAACTCCTTACAGAAAACAGCATCTACAACCACTGAAATGTAGCAGCTCCAGGGTACAAGTCAAAACCCGTGGCTTGAAGTTGTTGCAGTTTATGCCTAGCTGCAGGATCAAAGTTAATTTCTGTTTTTCACCTAATAGCACCTATTCTAAGGTAATGCATGGGAAATCTGAACTTACTCTGGAAAATAGTCCTAACTCCTGTCAGGGCACAATCCTTTGATATTTACTTGAATACAGTTCTCTGTAGTTTATGGTGCTTCCATGGTGCTGCCACCAGGGATTGTTTAAAGATTCAATTATTCATTCCTGATACATCTTCTCAGTGGTTCTCCTCCCTCTCCCTCCTCCACTTAATGCCAGCTGTTGCCGAGTTGCATTGCTGCTTTCCCTTTTTTGTGCTCAGTGAAGCAGTTTTCTGCCTGATAGTGAGAAGAGTGACTGACTCCAGAGAGATCTGGGACTGTTCTGCCGTTCCTTGTCTAAATGCACAATGTCATGCTTTAGCAAGTCCAACAGAAACTCTTGGAGCTTGGCATCACCTTCTATGACAATATTTACTAGATATATTGCTTCTTATTTTTTTTGCAGTGTTAGCTGCTAAGATTCCTGAGAGCCTAGTTGTGCAGTGGGCATCAGCCTACTCATTGTATCTTGGCTGAAAGGCTGCCCTAGCAAGACCCTGTTGTCTACAGAGCATTTGTTTTCCTCAAAAGTGTAAGGCAACTTTCTTGGCATTTACAACACAACTGATACACATAATGAAATCCAAACGACTTCTGATTTGTCCTGGCTGTCTAGATTTCATGCTGAAATTACAGACACAGTTTCTGAACCTGTTTGAATTTGACTCTTCTATCCATCAGTGACTATGTCTACAGTAGCAAGCAGTGTGGCCCTTTACAAATGGATTTGTAGAATGTTACAGTACTTTGTAGGTTTTACTTTAGACCTATTGTTCAGCCATCCAATGGACCAAATGCCTGCTGATGGGGGAAGAAGGCTACAGATGCATCTGGATGAAGCTTCTTTCAAAAGAATCTTGGTTCCTGAGCTCTAACACTGCTCTGCCCTGTCTGCTGTTCTTTGTCATGTATGTGATCATGTGATCACATCCATTATCTCTATTTCAGACCAAACAGATAATCTAGTTTTGGGTAATCTTTTTTCTAGTTTTATTGGCAGGCCCATCTAAAACCTGTTATGTTGATCCAGTGCCTGGTATTTCACTGCTAGTACTATTAGACATTTAGCAATCAAATTCCCATTTACTGTTTTCAAGTTGCCCAGATCTGAACAAAGATAGTTAGCTCAGTGCCTTGTCTTTCCCAAACTAGTCAAAGCTTTCTCATACAACACTGATGACACTTGGTCCAGGCTCATCTCATTAAGCATTCCTACTAGAGGTGAGCAGGTACCACTATGATACTGAAGAGGGACTGGTTTCATTGATCTCACTCCTGACCACTTCTTGGAAGATTATGCCTTTTTTTGTGGGGTGGAGAAGAGCAGATATTGTTCTGCAGCACCATCTAACTTGATCCACTAGAGCCAACCATTAGACTCAGAATTTTCTGTATAACTTTCTATTCATTTGGGGTTTCAAGTTGACCTCAGAGATATCAGCTTGATTTAAGTTTTTCTTCCAAAGACAGAGTGCTTGAGCTGGAGATAATCCAAACTCCTGGATATTGGTCGTTTTCAAATGGTGGTCAAATTTGTATATATTGTCAAGATAAAAAAGGCAATAGTCTTACTCTGGTTTTCTAATGGCATAAGACCATTTCCAGGCATCAGATTTCCACAGTTATCTGTGTCCCTCCAGTTTACTTCTCCAGCTCCTTATATTCTTGGCATAGCCTCTGTAAGTCAGCAAGTGCCAAGTTAGTTCCAACTTTCCTGGCCTACCTATTTCTTTGAAAACTTTCTAGCCTGCAGGAGTTGTGTTGTCAGTCATCTGATTGATCTGTTTTGCCGCAGGGCTTCCTAATCTGTCTGGATACTCTGTTTGTGGCTCTAGCAGAGATTTCATCTCTGCCTGCTTGTCATCTCTTGGACCACTCTGAAAATTTTCCAGCCACTACTTTAATTAATTTTGAAAAGCCTCCAGCTGATTTAAGTCTTCTTATAATTTTATCTGGTCTTGTTTTCATCTCTCTTTACCAATTATTATTTCTGAAAGATACCTCCTTCATTGATTCTATTTTGGTTCAATGGGAATTCCACCTCATGATTCCCTTTCTTGAAAACTGGATGACTCTCCTCACATGGTATTAATCCATTTTTACCTGAGTGGTTAAACAGTTTGCCAGGTCTGTGGGTTGTTTTCTTCTCAGCTGGAAAGAAAATTCATCCTCAGGACAGGGTTTTGCTTTGATAGAGTTCCTTTTTATTTACAAAGAAAGTAAAGAGTTTTATTTCCTTGAACAAAGACAGAATCAAATAACAGGCAATAACTTCTTTTTTTCCAAACCACATTCACCCAGTGTTTTACCTCCAACCTCTCTTTCAGCTTTTCTTCTACCAGGATCACAATGCTAGTTTGTTGAGCTGTGCTGGTGGTTTCTTTATTCCTTCACACATTTATGCTGCTTATCAGGATTAATCATCTTGCCTTGATTAATGCTCTCTCTCTGCATTAAGCATATCAGTTTCTAGAGAAACTCATGGGTCCATATGCTTCACGTTTCTCTTGGTTTTGATGATAACTTCTGTAATTTCAGTTATCAGGCTTCATAAAAGAGTTTGCTTGTTTCTTACATTTATCTTGAATGAAAGGTGATGATTTTGTCCAGCAGCTTTAGTGAGATTTCACTCAGCTCTTTCACATAGCGCTATTAAAATTCAACATCTCTTTGAACATAATTCAAAAGAAAGAGGATGTAGAACATTTCTGATCTATAACAAGTTTTCACAGCAGGAGTTCCATGTTGTGAATAATTCTGGAGGCATAAAATTTTATTATTTTCCGTATGTGCTGGGTTATAATTCCATGAAGTATTTGACATGAAGTACATGTCTTAACTTGCAAAGTATTCTCAAAAGCAAGGGATGATAATATGCAAGAAACTGTTCCTAAGAGTTAGGATATTTAGAACCAACTGTCCTTGCACTGAAAAATTGTTCTTAATTATGCTGGGTTTATAAATTGCGTGTCTGCTAGGGTTCATCATCTCCAAATGGAGATTTCTGTAGGAGGCCATAATTTTTTTCCTCTGGAAAAGACCCCACATTATGTCTTGCTTTCATAAATCTACCCACATTTGTCCTCTTTTCCCTCCTCCTTTTTGGAGGGAAGTGCATTTTCGCTTTTTTTTTTGTTTTACCATATTAAGTGAAATATACGAAGGGAACAAGCAGTTCCTGCCAAGTGACTTAAGAGGATATGCTTTAGTTGCTTTAAAAAAAAAAATCATATGTGATATATATTTTGGAAAGCATTTGTTGTGTTTCTGTGATGTCCTCCCTCCATGACAAACATAATTAATCATTAACTGAACATTGTATAACTTCTACAGAAGGAGTAGAAAAATACGATTTTCCTCATTTTACAAATGTTTGGTAAACTTCACAGCACCTACAACAGTAAGTCATGAGATTAAATACAGTCCACACTTGTAGTTTAGACCAGAAAATTCCCTGGATTTTGCCTCAATAGATTTGCAGCTCAGGCTAGACAGTTTCCCAGATGCCTTAGTCCATGAAGGCATCCAGTCTGGCAAGGATGGCAGAACAGATATCACTGGTGAACAGCACTTAGTCAGGCACAGGACCAGAAAGGCAGACTTCAGGTCCAGCCCATTTGTGGTTAGGATGCTCCTCTAGGAAGCAAGAAATAGCTTCATCTGCATGCTCTGAATCATACCCATGCTTTTCATTACTCCATCTTTCCTCCACTATTCACCAATACGTGAAATAGTCATGACATTGGAAATGCTCTTCATCCTTCTTATTAAAGCTAGACATCTCTTGCCAACAAAAAAAAAGAGAGCTCACTGGAGTGGTTATAGTGAGTGGGGAGACCTCACCTCTGCTCCCTTGATTATATTCTACTCTTATTGAAAGACTGTAAAATGTAAAGTGCAGAAGGAGTCCCAAGAGTAAAGTCCAGAGGTCTAATGTGAGCCAGGGAGTTCAGTTGCTATTTGCTTTTAATTGTCCCAGTCCTGCATTTCTTAATCTAAAGCTATTTTTAATTTTTCTCTACCCATATTCAGGAGTGTGTTATCAGCATCAGTTAAAAAACTGACTGTTGGTTTTGTCCCAGATCACACTGGCATGTTAAGAACCAATTCCTGAGTTACAGGACAGGATAAATCTACGCATGTCTGATCAGCAGCACTTGCTTCTCCCTTCCAGTTTTGGAATTCAACAAAAGAAATACAAAATACTGTCAGTTGATTGTTCCCTCTGTAAAAAGGATTAGTCATCAGTGATCTCCAAGGGCAAATCCCAGTGGCAGGAGACTCATGTTCCTGTAGCTGAATGAGTCTTCCTGAAAAATCAGTGTTCCAAGCCCATGGGCTGAGTAGGAATAACTGTACCAAACCCTCCTCTGCTCTAATTGCTGGTTTCTCTGCTCCCAGTTCATGCTCAACAAAACAGGCTCAACAGCATGTCTTGTGAGTGTTGAAATTAATTTACAGACTAAATTATTCTTCTGCATTTTGTTCTGTGCAGAACACAGTGCTTGCAAGGAGTTCTGATTCCCAAGTTTTATTTTCCTAGCCTGGAATGGGACTTCCTGCATGTCTAATCAGTTCTCACCTTCGGAAGGAAGAGCAGATGAAAACCAAGAGAAAGCAATTCGATGCTTAAAATATGCATATTTTAATTTAATAAAAGAAAAACAGCAAGGGAGACATAGGCACAGAACAGTAGCCCCTAGAGCTCTAGTAACTTGTCAAGCCACCAGAAATAAATATAGCATTAGAAATTCCATAGGCGTTCAGTGAAGGAGTGTGCATTTACCATGCTCACTTCTAATTATGACTCTGGTTGGAGAAGGTACTTAGAAGTGGTCCTTTTGAAATTTTTATCCCTTTATTATTTAGTTTCCACCTTTTCAGTACTGAAGTGAAAAGCTAATTACTGATGGTTTCAGTGAACCTTTGCTCCTTAACAAGGTTTTGTCATCGCTGCCATTCTAAACTGAGCACATATTTAAATTATTTAATAATAAGGATTGAGTTAGGAGTCTACTGAGAAGAAGAGCAGTTTATATCTCTCTGAGAAAGCAGAAATTATTGCAACACATACAGTAATTTTGAGTTTGCCTTTCCCATTGACTTCCAAACAAGTGTTGCTACAGCAGCAAGGGACATAATACATGGAGCCAGACTGATGACCTCATATTTTTTTAAGATCCTCCATCTTCTCAGATGCAATTGGATACTTTTTGAATTAAATACAAGTTGTTGATAATTATTTTTTCCACCTACAGATTTGCTTAGCTGTCTGGCACAGCTATGTCTTTGCAAACAGCAATTCTGACCTTGCCAGATTTGACTCATTTCATATCAAAATGATAAGTAATTTTCAAACAAAGTACTTTGCAAAAGAATTTTGTATGGCTTTTTGCCTGGCATGCATTGTGAAGTTCTAGTTGATAACAGAAATCTAAATTCCCCCCATTTTTTCTTCAGTTAAAAGATCCCTCTCTTGTTTTTTAAAGCCTGAAAGAAGTCACAGTTGAGTTAATTACTTTCACAATATGTAATGGGATGAATATTACCTGATCCAGCAAGGGGTTAGTACCTTGCTTTGTTGGTTTTTTAGGAGTTGTGTTTATTCATGTTGAGTTTTGATTATTATTAGAAATTATTTGGGTTCTCTTTGCTGGTTTGTCTGCTTTTCCAAATCTTTGCATTTACCAGGGAGCCTAAAATCCTTGGAAGGTGAATTCTGTAGTTTGCTGGAGATCTCTCCCAGAAAGAAGCTGGTGTAATTAGGCTGTTATATTTAGTGACCTAGCTGGATTTAACTGATTATCCCATCTATTTTCTGCTTTTAAATCATCACATTTTAGAAACTTCTCCACTAGTCTCCATTAAAAGAGTCTGGGCAGAACACATATCTTGTCATTTCCCCATCACTAAAATAAAGAAAATGACTGAAAAAGGAGTTTGGAGAGGATAATTCATTATATAAAGGAGCTTCAAAGTGATGAAGCGTCTGGAAAAAAGAAAAAGGGTTTTGTATTAACCACTTTATTTACAAGCTGCTAAACAAGGGTATCTGAAAGTATAAGCTATCAAAAACTGATGTTTTAACAGATTTATGGCAGTGTTGTAACACTGTTTCTGCTATTGGTGACTTTATTTTTCTCCTTACTTGAAAAACCAATTCCGTGTGCCTTTGCAAGTAATTCCTACTAAATATAATTCATCCCAATGTGGAAGTCCTTTGTATGGCAGTGACATGCTGGATAATCACAGCATGAGGTCTCTACACTTGGTGGATTTCATCAACAGGGAATCCTGTGGACGTCAAACGCACTGCTCATCTTTGGGTTGCAGGATTCAGCCTTTAATTTGCAATAAATGGAACAGGATGGTGTTATTCTTGTCTGAGAAGTGTTTTGAGGATGATGCATACAGCAGAACCTCATTAAAGATCATTAACATGTTATTCTCTAGGCCTGTAGGTTGAAGGTAGACGTGTCACACCAAATTCTACACTGTCCTCCCTGTTCAGCAAAGCATACATTGTGAGCACTGCAGTGAGCTCCTATAGGTAACTCAGACTTTATTGCTTCCATCCAGAAGACTCCATTCAGCATTTCTTCTTCTCCTGAAAGTATTGCCATAAATTACAAACATGAACCTACCTGTGATTTAAATAAGTGTAGTTTTATATATAGCAAATATATATATATATGTGTGTGTATATTATATAATATGTATAAAAATATATTTAGCTTTTATAGAGACATGCAATGAGTCTAAGGCTTAATTTTGCAGGACTCTACCTAAATTTAAAAGCCTCTGCCAAGGACCTGATAATCTCTTCATCTCATGCATTGGCTTAATTTTGCAGGACTCTACCTAAATTGAAAAGCCTCTGCCAAGGACCTGATATTCTCTTCATCACATGCATTGATTACTTATTTTCCATTGTGCAAGCATACAAAGTTCAAAAATATATGAATTACTATGAATTTACAGCTGAACGTTGTCCTTTATTCTCCAAGCCCAGCTGGAATGTCTCTTTGGTAACCAGAGGTGCTTCTTCAGAGGCTGTACTGGGATTGTGCAGACCAGGTCTTTGCTACCTGTTCTTTCATTACCAAGACAGGCTCCTTAGTGCTCCTTTCTAGTTCACGGACGTGTCTGGACACTGAGCACAGCAAAGTGTCATGTGCTGGGAGATGTAGCTTCTGAAAAACCCATCAAGGAGTTAAAGATGGAGAGGTGAATGGATGACATTAGAAAATTCTGTGAACTGCCTTTGATTCATCCCACTTCCATGTTATTTGGAAAGAAATCCAGATACCAGGCTGATGTCCTAATATTTAAATTTGTAAGGAAACAAAGAAAATGCTGTAGTCCTCCAGTCACAGGCTTAGTGAGCTTTAGTGGAAGTTCCATCTGAATGGTAAGCACAGAAGATGAAGGGACAGTTGCTTGTGACAGGGATGATGGCACTAGATTGTACTGCCTTCTTGATTTAGTAGATTTGACTCCCACTTTTCACACAATGACCTAAAAGAAATATTATACCCCAGAGTAACTTTGAAATTGTTTGTTTAAATTAACTTTCATTTGGATTTATGCTTAATGAAATCTTGAGAGATGCAGCCAGCCCCTCTCTAATGAAATGCTCTGTCTTCGAACCAATGAACAGGGTTGCCAAACTGGAAGGATTCCTCTCTAAATGAGTGGGCTTTTATAATGTTACACTTGGGTGGCACAAGCAGAGTGCTCGATGATTAGTTTATGGTCTAGATCATTGTATTTTTATTACACTCATAAAAACTGTGTTTCTCCTCATTTTCGTAATGGCTTCAATGAGCTTCTATACCTTCCAGAGGCACATTAAATCGTTATGTGACGAAAGGACTGATTTAGTGGGGCTAGTTTTAAAGTAAGATGCATGTTTTGAATTCTTATCTTAGCCTGATTGCTGACTGAGAAAGGTGAAACTACGTTAGAATGAACGAAATCTTTATCATCTTCCTTACATGTAAAGAAGATTCCCAGCTGTGGCCTGAAACAAATCCAGCACAACAAAAGATACAAATGATAAATCTATATCTGTCTGTGAAATGTCTGTAATTTTAAAGTATTTTTAAATGGTTTGGTGGCATTATGAGATTTTAACAGGAGGATGAGGTAATTACAGATATTTTTAAAGTCTGTAAGGGAAAAAAAAAGATAAGAAAGATTAATTTTATTCCTTAAATTCCACTGTAATTTTTCCCCCCACTTCTTTTCAAAATGATAAATAACCCTATTCTGTGCAAACCCTAGATTCATTTCTCTAAATAATTCTAAGCTGGTTTTAAAAAGTTGTTTTAATTATGTTGCAAAATGAAAAAAAAAGGAGGAAGAAAAATGTTATTTGTTTCTCTATATGCAAGCTATTCTTAAAAGAAAAGACAACATCATTATCCATGAATGGGAAACCTTTTTATTTGATATGTAATTAAAAAAAAATAATCCTTGAATTGAATGTATCATCTCATCTTTGCACAGTTTAGACAAAGGCCTTTTTTGTTGACAAAATTTACATGTCAATACAGTTGCTTATAAATATTTCTGTGAAATAAACATAACCCTTCACAAAAAGAGCAGTTTACTCTTCATTTAGTAATTTTATATGCTAGCAAAAAGACAATGAAAGTTGTATGCAAATATAACATCAATGTACAGCATAATAATAACAGTTTTTAGTGATTATGCTGCTTGGTATTAATTCATAGGAGCCTTTTTGTTCAGCCATGAGCTGTGTTTGGAACAGAGATATGCCAGACCAGAGCATCTCTGCTTGTTTGCTGTTTGTGGAAGACATCCACAAATCTTTTAGTTGAGGATGCACTGGATTCCTGTATCCTGCTCTGGGGCTGCTCTAAGTTAATAAGGGATCATGCTGGTGGTGCCAATACTCTATTTTCCTCTGTTGCTGTTGTACCTGTGCTCTGTGAGTGCATTGTCTGCATCAGGAGTTGGACTTTCCTTCTACCCCCAGATTAAAACAGAAGAAAAAGAAAGGAAAGTAAAAGGGGGAAAGAGAACGAGAAAAGATAAAGGGGGAGGGGAGAGAATAAAAAAAAGTAAATAAATAAGGAATGAAAAATAAAATTTAAAAGAGAAAAGGTGGAGAAAAGGGAAAAGAGAAAGACAGAAAGGAAAACAATAAGGAAAATAAAGGAAAAATGGAAGGAAAGGGGAAAAAAAGAAGAAAAAAGAGAAAGTAATGTACATTTGCAGCAAATCTTTTATAAATGTGCATTTGGAGGGGTGATTTCTCCATCTGAAATGGTTCTGGAAGAACAGATTTTATTTGGATGTTTCCTGCCTTTTCTTCATTACTGTTGTGCCAATTGAACTTTTTATGATTGTTCCAGGGCCGCAGCACTTTAATGGCATTTTCTACTTGGCAAACTGAGAAAAGGCACAGGGTTGAGAACACAAGCAGGTTTCCATACACGTGGCTTTAGGAGGTCTGTGCTGCTTTAGTGTTAAGTATCAAATCCTAAATAGCTGGGTGTTCTGCAAGCATGGCTCAGTGTTCCTTTAGTAGATCTAAAAGTTCGACAGAAAAGCAGCTGAACACGTTACCAGGAGCAAGGAGAGATTTTGTGGATGACCCGAATTGAAATCGCAGGAAATTCTTTAATATTTCATGTGTGCCTGCAAAATATGGTGCCAGTTTATTCAGGGATTTGAAAGCAGCTGCAGAGTAAAAGTGTCTAATGAAAATGAAATAAATTTCCTGTGAATGGAATAAATTTTGATTGTGTGTCTGAGTGCAGTAATTATACATGTCACGCAGTAATTAGGCAGTCACAATGTGGCCACGGTGTCTTTCTTTGTCTGCAGATGGTCTGGGAGAACGGCTGTGTGGTTATTGTCATGCTGACACCCCTCGTGGAAAACGGAGTCAAACAGTGCTACCACTATTGGCCAGACGAAGGGTCAAACCTCTACCACATCTATGAGGTACCTACACAAAATATCTGGTTGCAGACGTGACAGTAAGTGCACAGGTTGATTTCAAAATGGTGTTGAAGGTGATCTAACCTGGAGGTTGAGCTGAGGGCTCTTGAACACACTTGGTGTGCCTTTGAGTAGTTTGAGATTTGCAAGAAATTGGAGCGCAGCTTTAATAGCAAAGTAGTTTCCCCTGAATAAAATCTAGTAAATAATGAATCAAATATTACCATTTTAAAAAGGACAGTCATTTTGCTTTTCAAATGGTTTTGCAAGTGGTTGATATATGAAAGCATGTATTTATATTTTATAGGAAAATAGTATTTTTAGAACTAGTGAATTTTGCCTTAGGAAAGCCATATGTATATCTCTCTAGAAAAGCCTCTATATTGCTTTAGTAATTAATCCTATCTATTTTTACCCCTTGCCTCAGCCACAACAACAAATATATTTTTTTTCTTTTCTGCTTTGCATTTCTAGCCCAAAATATCACATCACCAGTTTTGTTGCAATGTAACATTGACAATGACTGTCTGATTTTTCCAGTTGTCCAGCTCTGTAGAGGAAGAAAACAATACCACAATGCCAAACACGAAGAAATGTGGAGAAACTGTGAAGAAATATTGTTATTTAAACTAAAATGTGAACAAACCTGTTTTCTGAAAAGACGAGCTCTGCAAATACGTTGCACTTTTTTAATGCTTATTTTTCTACGTAGCAGAATAAACCAAATTTTCACTTCTCGTGTGAATTCAACTCAGATTTTTAAGACCTCTGAAAGAGGCCTGGGCAACACACTTGTGGGCATTTCTGAATAGAAAGTGACTGCCAGTCTAACATGTTTTCAATACAAAATGCCTTTTATATTCATGCAACATTATAGAGATTCAATTTAGTGAATTTTCATTTTGCATTGAAATTGTCAAGATTTTTCTTCTGCTTTCAATACGATAGCAGTGGCATCTAACACCTACCTGACAACTACACTGATTGCTAAATCTAAAAAAAAAAAAAAAAAGGTTTTTCCTAGTACTGGCCAACTTGCTAATAAAAATAAAATTTCCATGTAATTCCTGCATCCCACACACCTAACACCTGCAATCCTGAAGATGTGACTTGCAAGCGATATCGCTGATCTCCGTTTGTTCCTTCCTGTGGGTGTAGGTAAATCTTGTCTCTGAGCACATCTGGTGTGAGGATTTCCTCGTGAGGAGCTTCTACCTGAAGAACCTGCAGACGAACGAGACCCGCACAGTGACACAGTTCCACTTCCTCAGCTGGAACGATCAGAGGGTTCCTCCTTCCACAAGATCACTTCTGGATTTCCGCAGGTAAAGCACAAAGTATGACAGTTCATTTAAGACAATACAGATCTGAGGAACTAGACTAGTGCTTTTATTTGTCCTTTAAAGGTTTTTGGTTGGAATGGGAGTTCCTCAGCCTGTGATGCCACAATGCTAAACTAACACAAATATCTGCAGTAGGTTGATGTGTAGTGTTGTCTCACACAGAGATGTTGCCTGGTTTTAAGACATATTCATTTCCCATTTAGAGATCAATACCTTTCCTCCCTTTATACAGCTCTTCGGTGCTTCTGTATTTCTTTGTTTTACAAGTATTTATCCCTTCTGCAACTTCCAGGCTTTTTGTGTGGATCCTCTAAGATCCTTATTTCAGGACTCTCATAAATAAATTAGGAAGTATGAGCATGCTTGGAAACAGGAGTCACAATGGAGTCATGTGGTGATAACATCATTCCCATGGGAGCATTTGCTCATAAGGATCCAACAGGGAGGCCTGTAGACCTTTGGCTACAGGAAGGTGGAAATTTGAGAAAGCAGCTGAAAATGTTGACAAAGCAAACCCTCTGGAATTTTAAAGAAAGTCAACGTGGCTTTAAAATACAAATATACAAAGGCAAAACCTGTGATGAAAGTCCTTGCCACCTTCTCTAATGTTTGCTGTGTCTATCTAAATTTTAATTTGAAAATTAAAGCCATGCATGATAAATACCGGAGTGAAATAATCTTCATTTGATTGCAAACCGTGCACAGCGCATCGTGTGTAGGTGTTAGCGTGTACCAGCTAATCCACAGCAATACGCTTATGACTAATGAAAAGAATCTCTGGGAGGTTTGGGGAGTTGGTTCTCAATCCACAAGCGACCTGTGGGATTGTCTGTTGTTCTCTCTGTACTACAATATTATCTACAACCCCCCGAAGTGATTCTAAGGGGCTCAGTGCTCAAAAAGTCCAAACTTGTTTCTTTCGATAAGCACTGGGAGCTCTGACTGATGCCAGTCCAAGTTGTGCATCTGCACCCAAGGGGAGAAGCTGGTGTATAACCAACAGGAGCTGGTTGCACAGTTGTCTGTTGGCAAAATTTTACCCTTAAAAATTTAGGTAAAATTTAGGGTTAGATGCTACCTTTCATCCATCAGTATCCTTGTATGTATTGCAAGACTTTTCAAAGCAGAGAGTCATCTCACATGGTACAGGTCAGGTAATGGAGAACAGCTCCTCTGAGTCACTAGGAGCTACAGTTAGGTGAGAATGTAAGGATATACTACAGAGTCACAACACAAAAGCAATAGCAGAGGAAGGAAGCACAGCCGTAAGATGTAGTTGAAATTGTAATTAAATTTTCAAGGTTTTCTTCCCTGGGTTCAACTTTAATATGATTTTTATAGGTTGATTTCCCTTTGCTTGCGGTACCAAGGAAGTTGCCTGTAGTGAATTTCTGCAGTGAAAATTCTGAATCAGTTCCATTTAGCTGTGTGAGGCTGCAGCACAGAGCTGATGCAACAGCATCCGACTTTGCTCTTTTTAAAGTTAGTGGGAAATCTGCTAGCAATTCTAACTAGAGTATAAATGAGGCTGTACAGCCAGGGCATCTGAAGTTTGGAGGACCTCGACTCTGATTTGCTTCAGTAAGGATTGAGTTCCCTGCATGGACTGCAGGATTAGATCTACAGTAAGTCACAGCTCACATCATCAAGAAAGCACTTCTCAGGCTGACATTGTGTAAGGGTTAAATAGCCATTTTGAAGAAGTGTTGTGCAATACTTTGAAAAAGAAAAATGATAACTAGATGAGAAGACTAGTAGAGCTGCCATTCTTTGTATTTAAAGCCAGTATGGGAATGAACCTGTTAAGATTTAATTGAATTCTGAGTGTTCATTTCACATGTATTCACAGTCCAGTGTAGGGTACTGTAATCATTTGCTACGTGCAGATTTTGTACAATGAACTCATAGTACTGAATGCATAGTAAAATTCCGACTGAAAAGGAATTTTGGCATGCACAATAGCTGGTCTATGAATCTCAGTTTTCTTGGTCATCTGATCTTTTTTTTTTTTCTTTTTTTTTTAATGACAAAAAACCTAATGCACTCTTGCTAAAATAATGTATTTGGAATTCATTTATACAATACATGTTTTGCACCTGAAGCTTTCTATTTAAAGTACAAACTCTGCTGTATTACAACAGCTGAGTCATAAAGCCCCCAGAACAAATGTCTGGCAGTGCTACCATACTCTTAGTAGGGTAGTGCTAGAAAGGGGCTGCTCTCATTTCTTTTAATCCTACCTATGTTTTAATGTGCATTCAGTGTGTTTGTATATATATATGGATATGTGTGTATATTTATATATTCACATACATATATGAAATTAAGCATATACATAACCAACCCTCTATTTTTTAATAATTCATCACCAAGAAAAATTGGATTCCCAAAATTACCTTGCCCAGAGTCTGTGGAAATATGGACCTTAAAAATTTTATTGAAGTAAATTTTACAAGTCTCTTTGAAAACTGAAAGCTTACATTTCTCTTACTGTGTATCAGACAGTGATTTAGATGATTTTTGCATCTAGCAGATACATTAAACCTTGTGGAATAATCTATCATGCTTTCATAATGTAGGTATAAATTGACAAAAAGAGATTATTCTATATATTTTGCAAATCTGTACAAAAGACAGTCCCTGAGAGGTGAGGCTACTACGGAAAACACTGGTCAGTTTTAAATGCTTCTGGAGTCCTAATTTCATTTTGAACAATAGACCAATCATTATTGCTCTGGACTAGCTTGTTAGTCATGCACTGATATGTGTCATTAAATATTTCTTGAGCCCAGAGGGAGCACATTTACACTTTAAAGAGGGACTGCTAAGCTAAAAGATAATTAGCATCACATGTGAGGGCTTTGCTTAAAATATATATCTATTATGCTATCACTTCTCGCTGTGTGCAATGGCATTTACTAACACTGCTCACTTTAAAAACGGACAAATTCTTATTTTGCCAGCTAATTAGCGGTTGCCAGTGTCATTTTTGTGATGTTGCAGCTAGTAATATGAGCCCAGTTGCATAGTCACAAAAGTGATCATTGGAAACTGTGACTCTGCTGCAGGGAGAATGTGGGAAACCCCTTTTCTGAGCCTCTAACGACCTCTGACCTTTGCTTGCTGATGGTTTGCATGATGATTTCTTTTTCACTCAATGAGCCAAGGGTTGGTTTGTATTACTAATCATTCTTTCTAAGTTAATTCTTCCTGTATATGTATATATATATATATATA